>NC_060111.1:2899996-3081380 GCF_021155765.1 Diprion similis | reverse complement strand
AATTGTACCTTATACGTGCGGGCCCCGGGTTTGTTACCCTGGAAACACACCCCCGCCTGCATCCACCCTCCGCAGCTGCATCGGATCCGGAATCGCCGGCTCTCGGACGCACCGACGCTAATGGATTTGACAAGATTGAATTATAGGAAACAGCGAACGGCTGCCTGCCTGCCTGCCTGCCTGCCTGCCGCGTTCCGTGACAATTTCGACAACCCTCTGCATAGGGTTGGTCACGTTTTTTTAAGGGCGGAGGGGGGTAGGTTCTTGGAGGTAAAACAAAAAAAAAGCAATTTTTTGATCATTTTTTTTAGAGAATAGGGTTAACACAATTTAATTCACGTAATTAGTACACGATAAAGTAACATCTTGAGAATATAGTGTTAAATTGTTATTGAAAATCATTAAGAATTAAGCCAACGGCGACAAATCTTCGTATTAAGCACCTCGAAAAAATATTCTTTTGCGATGCACCGCATAACTAAACGCTGTGTGTGTATAAATTATTTAAAAAAAAAAATTCATATAAACAAATAAATTGAAATAATAATAGCTTATACGTGAACAACTGTACTAACAAATATGCAACAAAAAATCATCAGAAACAAAAAGAAGACGGAAAAAAATGCATCGAAAAGAATTCGAAAGTACGAATCGAAGGGTGTATACAATTGGCAGAGAACGGCCTGTATACAGAAGTGTGTATCGTATCGTATCAGGGCACATATTGAAAGGCAGTCCGAAAGTAATGGACCGGACATTGAAATGGCCATGCGAGGTTCTGCAGGCGACAATAATCACCGTATGTACGAAAATCGTCCAATTTATCACGGACAGCCGCAGTGCTTTGCCGTGCAGCGACATGGTGTGCTAATGAAAGTTCTAGTCGAAGAGGAGAGAGAGAGAGAGAGAGAGAGAGAGAGAGAGAGAAGACTCGCTAGCTAACTCGTCTGGAAATATAGTCGAATTAAATCTGCAGTGCCTCCCGCAATGTGTCAGGGACCCGGAATATAACTGAGATGAATCACCGACTGGGTCCAGGTCGCCATTTTTTTTTTTATGCGATTTGATTACGAGAAACAAAATTTTTTTTTATATTAAAAAAAAAAAACGATTCCTCAAATAATCGAATAGAAAAGAATTATACGTACAATAGTTAATATTAACAGACATCACTGCGTTGGTTACTTATTTATTACATGTAAACAAAAAGCAGGGGGGGGGGGGGGGGGGGGGAGAGGGACAAAACCAAAAAATTCAACAACCATCCCTTTTTTCTTCAAGAATTTAATATAATCTCGTCCTTTATCATTTTTATCACACATTTGTGTTCACACATTTCGTTTCATACGATTTAAGTACGTTATGTTAAATACATATATAGAGTTCGAAAATAATTTGAAACAAAAAAAAATAAAATAAAAAATTTGAAGAACACGTAGGTTTAAAGTCAGTAAATAATGACCTTGATTTTATCCATTTTTTTTTATTTTTTTTTTTTTTTAATCTAATTATTGATTTATTAACGCATAAATCCATGCCTCAGTCGGGCAACCTTTAAGGGATGACATAAAAACGGGGCGGGTTCTTCTGTGGCTGGGAATTTTAGCGAGGGTCACGGGATTTCGCGATACGTATATATATATATATATCCAATAGTCGTATTTCGTTCTCTCAGATTACCTAACAACCGGAGCTAAGAATCGGGTCTCTTGGTTTCTTGGGTAAAAAATTTACCCGCGAATAAAAACAGAGAAATTTTGATATTTTGTTTCCACCTCTGGTGTTTTTTTATTTTATTTTCTGGTTTTTTTTTTCCCCTCTTTTTCTTATTAATACTCTGAAACCGGGGGTAGAAGTGCAAACCGTTTATACTTGCATTACATAACACAGCGAGGTTTTGAAAAAATTGGGACGGGGATGAAACGTGGGCGCGAAAAAACTGGGCCGTAAGTCGAAAAACGAGAAATCACTTCCCGGAGGCGCTTTTCACCGGCTATCGATGTCCTAGGAAGGTATTCTCCTATATCAAGGGTTGCGAAGGGCGGGGGGGGGGGGGGGGGGGAGGAGGATAGTTTAAAGCTTGCAAACCCCGCGGCGAATCTCTCCGTGTATTATCCGCCCCGCACAACGATAGAAATGTGTGTGTGTACGAAAGAGTGCTGCAAGGGATGCGTACTGCTTTCCGGCGAGCCAAAATGCGGAATTAAATATAACCCCTAGAAAAAAAAAAAAAAAAAAAAACTCGACCCGATATCCGCGGGGGTGAATAAAAAAGGGTCAAAATTGAAACGAAGCCTGAGGTATAAAGATGAAGAAAAACGATTCACAAAGAAGAAGAAGAAAAAGAAAAAAGGAAAGACAAGGAAAAAAAAATATACATCGCGGAGAAAAACGAAAATCGACATATAAATTTGCGTATAATATACATTCATGAATGTGTGTGGGGGGGGGGGGGGGGGGTAAAAAAAAAAGGGAGGATGAGAAAAGTCTCTCGGAGGTTGAAATTTATCGTAGATCGAGGAGTGAATTCTTCAAATATTTCTCCGGAAACTCTTTATTTTTTATTCATTTTACTTGATGGAAAATAAAATTAAATACGAACAGCAGTCGACAATTGAACGATCAATTCCATTTCCTAAAACGCAGCTGTTGACTCGCCATTAGCCAACCCTCGAACATCCCGTTCTCAAACTGCAAGTTCCAAGTTCACAGAGGAAGAAAAAAAAAGAATGATATCCAATTCGAATTTCGAACTACAAATTCAGATTCTTGATCAACTATTTAAAACCTTCGGATACCATATTAGGTGAAAATATGAGGATTTTTTTGTTTTAAATCGCTAAAATGGATCCACCCTTACAAATGTTGGATGTCTGACCTTGGATTCGTTATCGGTGAGCCAAAAAATATCCGCCTGCAAATTTCTACCAAAATTGGAATATTTTTAGATTTTTTTTTCCAACCATATTGAATCGCCATTTTGAATTTCGCAATCTGACTTCAGTTTCGTCATCAGCCAACCGACAAACCGACGATTACCAATTTTCATAAAAATCCAAATGTTTTCAGTTCGTTTTTCCAGCTTATCGAACACACCAGATTTAAATTTAGCAAATCGAACCTTACATTCGTGATTAGCGACTGAAAAAACTTGACGGTGCAAATTTTCATTCACATCCATTCATCCATTCTCAAGATATCATAATTTTTATTTTATATTTTTCAATTTTGTTATTTAAATAATAAAAGAAAAATCCTACAACCTCCTCTCATCCCTGAACACAAACAAAACGGAAAGTTAAAAAATGATTAAAAAAAATAAATCTATGTCATCCGTATTTAATAAGTGTGAAACAAAAACTCTAAATAATCAAAATTATTTCATTTGCCTGATAAAATTTTGTCAAAATTTCGAATACACAAGATTTAAATTTCGAAATTCGACCTTACATTCACGATTATCAACAAAAAAAAAACCACGTAAAACCAATTCTCGTTCAAATCCCTTAATCAATTTTCAAAATATCATTATTTCTATTTAATTTTTCTAAACATTATCATTCAAATAATTAAAAAACACTGAAAACTCAACATCTCATTTCCAGGCTAATTACAATAACTCCCATTTCCCCGACTTCAAAGAAAACATAATTTCAAAAACCGACAGAAATTTTCTCATCAACTATAATTCGACATCTTCTTCGTACAGACTCCCCAAGTGCAGGGATAATAGACAACGCGGCGCGTATAGAAATAGAGGATCTAAGATCTAGCGTTATAATTCGACTAGGAGAGTGAAACCATAGACGCGGAAATGGGGGCGCGGTAACTTCCGGACTCATGGGATGAGGGTTGGTGTACCATAGAACTATAGAAGACAGACAGAGAGAGAGAGAGAGAGAGACGCCGCCGCGCAGTTTCACGTGAACTCGCTAATCCCTGCATGGAAACATTTCGAGTTTCGCGAAGCCCCTCAAAGGGGGTGAGGGGGGTGAGGGGCTCGGTTTTAACGCGAAACTGTGCGATGAAACACCTAAGACACTTATTTCTTATGCCTCTGGCCGCAATTCCTCTATCTTATTATGCTAATTCAACCCTGCAGCGTCAGCCTCGGGCTCTATGCATGATATGAAATGCTCGAGGTCTCGAGGCGACCGCAAACTTTCATAATTGTTCGATCAAAATTAGTATCACCGTCGTAGGTTGTTTTAAGCAATGTGTAATTTTCAAAGGATTATAAAAAAAAAAAAAAAAAACTTCAGTATAAGAAATAGAAAAAAAAATATTAGGAAATAAAGTCTTTATGAAAATCAAATTTTTCAACTTTTACAAAATGAGAATTCCATGTTTAAAGGAAAATTTTCGTTCGATCAAAAAATATGTTTCGAGTCTGTGGGAAGAATTTTTTTTTTCTCTCTATTTATCTCTCTTCTCTTTCTCTCGCTCTCTCTCTCTCTCTCACGTATACATTATACATGAACGGTTATACAACGGAATAATTCGGACATATTCAGAACGGATCGAAACGTAAAATTTTACTCGCAAGTTAACGTTCCTCCACGGCATCTATAGTTTCAGTTTCATCCCAGCAGCGGCGAAGCAAAAACGTTTCCGGGGACGATATGGAAAACTGCAGTTTGAACGGGAAAACACGAAACTCTCTACTTGTTTCCGTTTTTTTCCCGTCGAGTTGTTGATTTTTTTTTTTTTTTTTTTTTTTTTTTTCACTTTTAAATTTTATTTACGCTAATTTTTTCACAACGCAGATGGAAAGAAAAACTTCTGCTATTATCGATTCGAACAAAACGCGAATTATATTTAAGATATGTATTATTCTCTCTCGCAATCAGTCTTCGAGTATGATGTTACATCGATCTTCGTAGATCGCTGGTAATTTGTCACAAAACTTGGTATTTTAACTTCTCGTTGTACGACGTCAATCTTGAATGAATAATGTGGTGTTTAAGTATTTTCGATGTGAAATCGAAAGATTACACTTCGAAAGAATCAAGTTTTTTTTAAGCTTCATCATTCCTCAGGGTTATTATTATAACAAATATGAAAAATCCTTACTTTTCGCGGGAAAATTATGAAAATATCGTTTCAAGATAAAAACTTCGTAAATGAAATAGAAAATTCTGTTAAAAAAAGAAAAACCAAAAAGCCCCCCCCCCCCGCCCCAGAAAAAAAAAAAAAAAAAAAAACACAACTTCAGAAAACAGAAATCTCACCCATATCATCGAATGAAAACAATAATTCAGCTTGCTGATTAAATTAACGTTAAATCACAACATTCAATAAAACAAAATCATACGTGAATTGAAATTTGAGAGAAAAAAAAAAAAAGGAAAAAAAAAAAAAAACTCTCCGATCACAGTTTATCGGTTAATTTTTATAAATTTTCAATCCCTGAACGAATTTATCCATATTCTCGAGTTCCCCTGCAGCGAATTCGACTCAACTATCAGTCAACGATTCTTTTCTTAATTTTTTTCCCCTTTTTTCAAATGAAAAAACGAAAAGAATCAGACACAAAAAAAATGGGCGGGTCAAGTTTATGTTATAATAACAGATACGTGGTTGATGTACTCACCATCATGCATCAGTTCTTGCCAGCCACCAGAGCAAAGTAGCGGTGAAGAGTGAGGGGCGGCGGCGGCGGGGGGGGGGGGAGGACCAGGGCACATTTTGCTTGCTCGATGAATCAAACACTCGTCCGGTTATATTATCCAAACACTAACAAAGCCGCGGAGCGTATACAGACTTCGAAACCACCGGGATGATCAGTGAACGCGTCACTGCGCCACAAAGATAACAAAGATAACAACACGAGGAACGTCATCCGCAAACTTTGTTTACCCGGACGATTTGCGAGGATGTACTGTGTTCGTGTCTCTATATGTATGTGTGTTTGTGTGTGTGTGTGTGTGTGAATTGATATCAACAGAATCGTGTCCCTCGTTTGATTTAAGGGGGTGCGATTTTGGTCGATTTTAACGTTGTAGTACGTGTCTTCAGATGGGAAAGTCCGTGTCGTTTAAACGCAAAAAGGGCTCGACAGACCAGTTTTATATAGGTATACACAATTCTGAAGAAAAATATTTTAAGATATTTTTACTTGATGCGAAAATAAAGAAATGGGGAGAAAAGTATGAATTTGATATGAATTTTGCGATTTCGTAGTTTGGAAGCAGTTTCTTTATTGTTGTATTATATGTAAGAAAAATTTTATACTCATTTTGGTCAGAATTGTGTATAGAATGAAAGTTTTAAGCTTTCAGTTTTTTAAATTATTGGAATTTGTTATATTGAAGTTTTGAATTATTATCGTTGGAAATAAATTGACTGACATAAATCGTGAAAATTTAAGGAATATATCATTTACGAGAAAGTTACGTACATGTCTTCGGTTAGATGAATTGTCAGTTTTTATTAGGACGCTTATTACGAATCTGAAATTGAATTTTGAAAATTCAATTAATGACTCCAAAAGTCCTTGCATAAAGTTTTTTACCCTTACTCGACAAAATTAAAAAATTTTTTCCGCAATACTTGATCCGCCATCTTGAATTGTCAGAATCTGATTTCAGATTCCTAATCAGTGATCCGAAAACCACAAAATATTATCTTGCCATAAATTTGACTCGGTAAAATAACGTCTGACTCAAAGGATTAAACCGATCATGAAATCAGTGAAGTCTATTGAATTAGCGAATGAAAATTACTTATTTTTAGTAAACCGAATATCATCGACAAGCTCCAACCGAAAAAAATGGCTCGAACTCACCGTCGCAATGAATCAGAATTATTTTCTCTATTTTTCAAGTAAACGACCTCTCGCACGAAGCACACAAAAAAAAAAAAATTTTTTGCCAAAAAAAGCACTTTTTCACTAACACTGTCACTAAAACACTGACGATAATCACTCGCGTCACTCAAAATCCACCATCGCGAAACCACGAAATTCTGACGATTCACACAGCCACCGCCGTTCATTACCACGAGATTCTCATCGTTCGACGAATTTCTTCACTTTCCGACATACGCGAGGTACGCGTCTGTTCAACGTCGTAATTAAACTGGCAGCTAGTCGCAATCTCCATTCCTAGCCTCCCCCCCCCCCTTTCCACCCCGATTTTGGCTTCTCGTAAGTTTGTTTTCGTTTACCAAACTCGCTCGAATAGTTCTCGACTGACGCGCCTTTAGAGCTGACGATTGGTGATGAAATTGTCTTGAAGAATTGTGATAATCGTAAATTATGGTGGATTTTTTTCTCCTGAATGTGTTCATTTTGTTTGTATCCGCGCAGTGAGAAGAGACAATTGATTGAACGTTTAGTTATATATTTAACTCGCGAAATGTGCATTTAAACCGAAGATAGTTAGTAATAATAATGTTTTGTAGTAATCTTGATTTGATTTTGATGAGAGTGTGTGGGAATTCTTCTTGGTGTCGGAGGTAAGTGGAAAAGAGACGAAGTGCTTGACGTTTCTGCCTTGAGAAAGGCGATCCGCAGAAAATTATGAATTTATTCGAAACGTTAACGACAAGAGTTAAACGAATTATATGTATAAGTGAAGTTTCAAAAGTGTAAAGCGAGAAAATATCAAGACTTACGTTAATTTATGTTCGTGTGTGCGATGAGAAAACCTGGCGAGAAATAATTCTAAAACAATTGAATGCCTGTTTATGTGTGTGTTAGAAAACCTACCGAGAAACAAGTCTAGGGACAAACATGGAGTCAATTATCCCTAGACTCCCACGCAAAGATGGAGTCGATTGTCCCTAGAATTCGTTCTCGATAGGATTTTTAACACACGTGCACAAACATGTCCCTAGAATTCGTTCTTGATAGGATTTTCGACACACGCATACAAATATGTAGTCAATTGTCCCTAAAATTCGTTCTCGATAGGATTTTCAACACACACACGCAAACATGGAGTTAATTTCCCTAGAATTCATTCTTGATAGGATTTTTAACATGCATGCACAAACATGTCCCTAGAATTCGTTCTCGATAGGATTTTCAACACACACACACACACAAAGATGGAGTCAATTGTCCCTAGAATGCGTTCTCGATAAGTTTTCTAACACACACACGCAAACATGTCCCTAGAATTTGTTCTCGTTAGGATTTTTAACACACGTACACAAACATGTCCCTAGAATTCGTTCTCGATAAGATTTTTAACATGCATATACAAACATGTCCCTAGAATTCGTTCTCGGTAGGATTTTTAACACACACACACACAAATATGTCCCTAGATTCGTTCTCGGTAGGTTTTCTAACACACACAAGCATGGAGTCAATTGTCCCTAGAAATAGTTCTCGGTAGGTTTTCTAACACATCGCGTAATCGATGGATGGATCGATTGTCTCACTCTTCTCGCTCTCTTGCGCGCTGATACGCTTCGATTGAAAATTTGTTGGTTGCATTTGTTTTTTCTGGTCGCATTCATCCTCACACCAGTATGTCAAATACTTATTCAATAGGACCCGACTAGGCCGTTGAATCGTCTTTATGACATGGTGAGTTTAACGTTTCTTCATCGGAATGACAGATCAATTGGATTACGATGTGTTAGAAAACCTAACTTTTTCCGTTCCTTATTTAAAGGTGACGAACCGGCTACCCGTTCACGGACAATGATACGGCTTTTGGTTCTTTTGTTTTGGTATACCGGCGTTATGTGTTTTCCGTGTTTATTATAAGAAAAGAAACAAAATTTTCCTGTCCATCGGCAGTTTCACCTCGCATAAGAGGTTTTAGTAAATTAACGTAAGTCTTCACATTTTCTCGCTTCATACTTTTTCACGTTTATTTGTTTAATTCGTTTAATTCGTTTAATTCTTGTCGTCAACGTTTTGAATAAATTCATAGTTTTCTGAGGAAGGCCTCCCCTCAGGTCTAAACGTCAGACATTTTGACTCTTTTCCATTATATTTTTATCACGATCAATGTGCGCGTGTGTCAAATTCTGGCTGCTGTCAAAGTCCTGTGGCGTTGGAAACAAATCGATCAGACATCACGGCGTCAAGGTAAGAAATTATCTTGAAATTTTATCGTTATTTCAATATGGAGAAAATCGTGACAAGATTTGCTAATCATTGCTGCTAATCATGCTAAAATCTTACCGATATTGACGAAATATTTGTTAAGGCGTTTTTTGTTCTCTACTTTCATACTGAAATTTCAACTAAAATGTGCGTATTTCAACCCTAGAATAATGACGTTATTTTTTTTACCTATTCCGGTAACGGGGGGTGAAAAAACACCCCAATCTTGTAAATTCCATCTCTCAGGTACACAATATCATTGAGGGTCCTACAGGGTTTCATTTTCTTCGTTTTTTAATAAAGAATCGACTGGATCTAAAAACTTTTTAATGCAAGTTCCAAAAAAGTGGTCAAAAATCGATGCGTATCGAGAAACAAAAACGAAAGCTCTTCTCGTGTGGTGGGAAATTTAAATTCACGTGGGATGTTTTTTCATCCCTCCCTTTACCGTACCGCTCAAGTGCTAAAATACAAACTTTACATCCCTTGCGCGAGGGTTTAGGGTTGAGATAAAAATCTCTATGGTATGAAAATTGAAAAAAAAAAATCAACCTGTGCACACATTTTTGACTCGATCTAGATGGCGTTAGTTTTTCCCGCGTTTATTCTACCTTCGTGTCTAATTATGTATAAATATCTATCCGCTCGTGCATCCACGTCCTCTTCTATCCACGTACCTATAACTTTGCGGCGGGCCCTCAGACTCGGCCGGCATACTAAGAACCCAAACCCAACCTCCGACTCCTTTGACTCTGGGGATTCATTACGGCAACTGGTGCACTTCGGGCTGTTCCACCCCTGCTTATTACAGTTTTCGGTATTAATTTGCACCCCTTCTCGCCCCCGCCATTACGCAAACTTTGGGATCACCGTGACGTGCGAGTTGAACGTTGCAGTCACATCGAACATCACGAGTCAAAGTTGGAATCAACGCCAGTTTACTATCCGCAGCTGCTTTTTTTCTTCCCTTATTCTTTTTTCACGCGTCTTGAACTTGCGCAAATATTTTCAAAGCTCATGTATAGGTTCCGAGATAAATATTCGAGTGAATCGAATTTTCAGGGGGTTAAAGGTCCTGAGGATGAATTTATTATTATAAACAATCGAATTTTATATAATAATAATTTGTTTCTAGAAATAATTGGTAAAATGATTTACTGATTATTAATATTTGGCTGTTTTAATTGTTGACTCTGGATAAAATATCATTGTTATTGTTGAATAGATACAAATTATGTGAATAGACGTTAAAATAACAAAGTTAAGCACCAAACACATAAATGAATTCATTATTTTGGCGAAAAAGCGGGTTTTATTTTTTTCTGCTATGGTACATCTCTTGTTTTTGTTTTTTCAAATTTTGAAAATTCACAGTGTTGTGGATGAATCGATAATGTTCGAAAAAAATAGTTTCCTAATTGTGCCAAAATTGTATCATGGTTAAAAATTAAAATTGAAAAAGGATAGTTTTTTTTTTTTTAAGGATCCTTTATCAGTCCCCAAAAGAGATGAAAAATTTACACCAATCGGTTCAGTCAATCCCGAGCAAAAAGATTTTTTCTATTTTTTTTATATATTTTCCTTTTTCTCAAAAAGCAATCGAGCTAAGAATCTGAAACTTTGAGGTTCTTATTGTTTTATTAGTAACTAAAAATCCTTCTAAGTGTCGTTTAAATATCTTTCGGGGGCAGGTTCACCCTCGAGCCTTTTATCCAGAAATGTTACAAGTATCAACATTTAAAAATCCCACAAGCTTCGTGGAGACTTAAGCGATTCGCAAATGATCGATCGAAGAAAACGACAAAATTCGACTGATTTTTTTA
Organism: Diprion similis; assembly: GCF_021155765.1. NCBI lineage: Eukaryota > Metazoa > Arthropoda > Insecta > Hymenoptera > Diprionidae > Diprion > Diprion similis. The sequence goes on along the minus strand of NC_060111.1, from coordinate 3,070,490 downwards.
AACGATTTTCACCAACAGGGGGTGACTTACTATAAAAAAAAAATTAGTCTTAAGCCGTACAAGAGGATCGGGTTTAGCCGTTTTCTACTCTCCGTTTAATAGCCGCGTGCAGCAGACGCCCTCGCATTCTCGATTCTAATTTAGTCGGGGGTTTCGTTGGTACAGCAACGTTTAAACGAGATCGTATTTTAGGGAGGTTTGAGGGTTGGCAGGCGGGCGCAGTTCGTCGGGGTTAAACAAAGGGGGTAGGTATAATGATAACAGTAATAATAATAATAATAATAATAATAATAATAAAAAAGAAGAAGAAGAAGAAGGCGGAGAAAAAGGACCCGCAGGGATCTTGAACGGGTTTGTTCTGTCACTGTCTCCCCGTAGAAATAAGGGAGGAAAAATAAGAAGGCGGGGGATGGAGACAGCGTTAAAATTTGCTCCCTTAAAATCTCGCGTTACTTTACAACCCCGGGTTGTAGCGGCAGCCAGCTGAGAAGGTAAGAGAACGACGGCGCGGCGGGCCGAAGGAGAAAGTATTTACAGGACCGGCAACCTAATCAACCAGCGAATTGATGGGTTTAATTAAGGCCTGCTGCAGGCGCGCCCCATGCTTTCTATCTCTACAAATATACTCTTCGTGCCTACACCTTAGGTTGTATAGATTTCAACCCCCCGCGGAATTCGTAATTCAGTCAGTCGGACGGAGTCGCTGCTTCCTTGATATATATGTGTGTGTATATATGGGGTAGTCCAGCTCATTTTTGGTCTGCAATTTTTTACATGATTCTTCTCACTTTGAAACGTACTAGTTCTTTTTTTTTTTTACATTTTTAGAAATTTTTTACAATTTTTTAAAACCGTATTATTGATGGATACAGTTTAAGAATCCGAAAAAATTATTATTTCAATAATCATTTGTCAGGTATCAAAATTTTTTAAGCTTAGAACCGGAGTGGAAGGTTCTTTTCTTTTTATTATTTTTAAGTTTTCTTCTGGTAAAAAAACGCTGAAAAAAATTTAAAGCGTAAGTCGTTTTACTGTGTGTCATTGCTGAAACATTTTTATATGTGATACAGGATTTTTGAAAATTTTTCAAGTCTTTTATCACCAAAATGAAGAGAAAAAAAAATTTCTTGCGATAAATCTAAAAAAAAACTAAACAATCTAGTGTGAAACATGAAAATCTACTTCTAATTGTTTTGAATTTTTATATCCGAAAAATCTTGAAAAACAGCAAAAAAAAATTTCCCCACTTCAGCTCTAAGCTTAATAATTTTGATACCTGACACATGATTTTTGAGAATTTTTTTCAGACTCCTGAATTGTGTCGATCGATAAGATGGTTTTTTTCAAAATTGTTAAAAATTCGAAACGCGTGGAAAAAATCTAGGAAAAACAAAAAAAAAAAAAAAACCAGCGCCTTTCAAAATTAGAAGCATTACATAAAAAACACTTTTGTTGCGTAATTCGAGAAATCCTGGTATCAATATTTACAGTCAAAACTTGTTAAGAAAATTCTTGAAAAAAACCCTTTTTTTTTTTTGGATATACCCGTTAACATCCCCTTTTTTACCTCACTTTTACAAACGAATATAAACGAATCTATCGAGGCACGATGTAAGAGGAAAAAGATGAGTGAAAAAATTTGGAATTCGACGAAGCTGAACTGAACCGAACCGAACCGAGCCGAGCTGAGCACGCGAGTAGGATATATTAGCGGAGCTCATATCCTGAGTCCTGGATCCTGGATCCTGGATGAAGTCGGGTCGTCCTGGTCGCCGGATATGAACCACCGCCACGCTCTACCGTTATACCCTGTCCATCGAACCGAACACCCGCCTCTCTGAACCCACCTCCGGTTCACCCCTCTCCACCCCCCAGACCCCATGACCTAACGAACATGTCCTTTTCCCCTTCGTGAGCATAGGCAGGCAGGTATATTAAAATCTACGTGTCTTAAAACAGGCCGAAATTATATCAATTATTAAATTATTAACTATATTAACAAGATGATTAAGTTCATTCTTGATATTATATTTTTTTTTTTTTTTTTCCTACGTCCAAAGAAAATGTCAGACAATTTTTTTTTATCAGTTTGATTCGAAATTTTTAACTCGGTGACAAATATTATATTTGTCTGTTTGTTTTTTCTTTTTTCCTCATAAGGGAATAAGTTCGAGGATACGAATTTACACCAAAGTCGAGGTTTATTTTATTTTTTTTCGTAAGGGTTGCACCGCGAATAGTAATATTTAATAAATAAATAAAGAAAAAAAAAAAAAGAACGAAACGAAACTTTTCTTAACCTGTCGAAGAAACGAAATGAACGAATGATGGAAAAAATATGACGTGAAGTAAAGTAATGTTCGCGAATGAGGTGTTTTTTTTTTTTTTTTTTTAGATAAATTCAAACAATACAACAAACAATAATAATATTAACCAACTTTACTATCCAATCTGATCAAACTGACACATATATTACATTGATACGAATATACTGTCGTATATATGGGGTGCCTAAATATACTCGTCGTTGTTTTAAAAACTTTGAATCGCGCGCCATTTGTAACCCATTCACACCGAATGCGATATACATACGCACCTTGACAACATTATCAGTCCGTCTGTCAACTTTTTGCCAACTCAATCGCGGTAAATGGTATAAAAAGAAAAAAGAAGAAAATAGAAACACGAAAACAGAACGATGCAAAAAAAAAACAAAAACAAAAAAATAAAAATAAAAATAACACACCGTACCGATAAACCAGCGGGAATTTACCTCTTTGAAAGCAATTCATAACCGGATTAAACGACGACACTGATAAAAATACAACACGTTATAGCTGCATGGTGGGTGTTACATGTACGCGTGTACGTTGGAGAACGTTAAATTTTACAAGTGAAAAATGTCGCGAGCAGTATTCCGTTCTAAAACGTTTATGGATGTGAGTTTGATTTTTTTTTTTTTTTCTCGCTTTTGAGCGGGGGTCAAAACTTGGAAGGGTCTATATTTCGAATGCCCGATACAGTATCGAAATGTCAAAAATTCGAAAATAAAATAACGAAAGATGAATTGTTCGTTGATTTTTTAAAGTGTCACCGATTAGCAGTCATTCCAATCCAGTTACACTTTCGAAAATCAAAATTTCGAACAATTCATCTTTCGTTATTTTATTTTCAGATGTTTGAAATTTCGAAATATCAACCCTTTTGAGTTTAGACTCCCACCCATTTTTTTCTTTCTTCTTCTTTCCTCTTTTACTCTTTCTGGAAATAAATTTACTCGCAGCTATTACGTACGATCCCAAATCGCAGATTTAATTTTGTAAAAAAAATTTTCTCGCCACCGTGTATATATCGGCCAGATGTTTCCGTCCATGCGGCCGCGTATTATCTCCGTTCGTGTTCGTTGATTGGTAAGACAGAAATAAGGGGGGGGGGGGGGGGGGGGGGGAGTTAAGGAAGCAGCGAAGGAGGGGGGGAAAGAAACGCGAACAAGAGGGCGGTAATAAAATCCTAGCGTGACTCGAGAGTCGGACCTTGGGAAGAAACGATTCGTTTTCAGCACGGGATACACGGTGCGGACTGGCCCGATTCCGCAATTTTATTGCCTCGAGGAACTGCTGCACACGCACTTAAAAATCGGACTCGAATTTCCATTTTCAACCCCCCCTTTGTTTTTCGTTCGTTTTTTTTTTTTTTTTTTTTTTTTGGCTATTTTCTTTATTCTTTATTTGGTAAACATTATTCGCCATCCTATAATTCGACGAGTTTTTTTCCTCTCGCGGCGGTGAAGAAATGAAAGGAGAAAAGAAAAAAAAAGAGTGAAAAGCGAAAAAAAATTGTAGAGGCAAAAAAATTTCAAAGTACGAGCTTTTTTCCTTTAAGCGACATGCGGGCGAATCCCCTCGGGCAATGTAAAGCCAAACCACGTTTCTCCTGCAAGGGATGACGGAGCGATCGCGATGGTTGGCGTCTGGCTAATCCCGTGGGAGTTTCAGGCTTGCTCGGAGGGCTCGCAAAATTTGCATACTTATGACTGTTTATAATGTATAATTGACGGAGTGCCGTCGCTGTAATGCCGCTGCATGTGCTTCACGGACTCGCGGTTGTTGGGCCTCGGAGCTTTCAAATAATCAGATTATCGGCTTTGCATTTCTGCCTCTTGCTCCCGCGTCACCGATTAACTCCTCCCCCTCCCTTCTCATTCTCTCTTATTCCCCCTCTCCTCCCCCTCTCTTTCTCTATCTATCTATCTATTTATCTATTTATCCCTCTTGAGGAGAGACGTCACTGTCGGAATTATAAGGGTTCAAGCCCGGCTATTTATCCGTAAGGATCATCCCTAAGCTTTGAAGTTAGTCACAAGTAATCTATTTAATTATTTGTTTGTTTTTTTTGTTTGTTTTTTTTTTTTTTTTTTATAAAAAAAAGTGGTTGCATTGAGCACACAGTGTTTTTTGTTTTTTTTACATCCAGCGGGGAGAATTTTGGACGCAGAGTTTTATTTCCATTTGATCGAACCACGACGACGAATAATTCTAGCAAACAAGTAACGCGTTGCACAAAGAGTCGAGTACCGAGCGTGAAAAATCGCGTGTGGATACAGTTTACAGATACATATATATATATATATATACGTTTTGTAGAAGCTAGTAGCGATATCGAGCGATAAACCTGCAGCAGGATACCTGCAGCATGTTTTTCGCATTTTGTTACACCCGCCGGGGGTTTGAAATCCGACAACTCGTTCGGAGAATCAGCGTTTGTACGAGACGATTCTGGGATGGGGGGGTGCAAGTTGCCTAAAAATCTCTCTCTCCCTCTATCGTGCAGATAGAAACGGGTGAAATAAATCGAGATATGGAAAACGAGAGAGAGTGTTCAGAAGCCCGGAACAATCGTTTGTCCATTTTCGGGTATGAATAACGCGTCGTTAAGCTTGTGATGAAATTCGAATAAAAATTTGCGATCCTCAATCCCGCTACTGAATAGGGGTGGAAACACGTCACTCCGCATTAGGTATCGTTTCATTCGGCGAACCGAAAACTCAGAGATACGAAACGAACGGACAACCGTCGCCAAAACAGAGTGAATAAAAACCCCGCGATTATCATCGTTATTGTCATGCTTTTTCAGGCAACCCCTAGATTTCGAAATTGCAAAAATTTCCAAACCATTATACGTACGTGGAGCAAAAAATGTCAACGGTCTTGCAGATTTCAAAATATTCTATCACACGCATGCGGAAGGGTTTTTTACAGCTTGGATTCATCTCCAAGTGCCCAGTGCCAGCCCTGATTCTATATTTATAACATCAAATCACCCCAAACGGTTTCACCTTACTTCGAAACAGCTCTCTAAGGATGTCTGAACATCGAACCGCCGATATTTTTCATCGTGATACTTCTTACTTTGTTCTCCTGAAAAATTCGTTGGCTAGACTGGAAGGCCTTCCATTTGATCAACTGATTAAGGACTTGTAAATGCAGCGATTAGGGTCGAGAATGGCGGCGAGCTAGTCTCAAAGTAATGTGATCTTATGCGTATGCATGACCTCTTGTTTTGGGTACACAGAACTGCAGCTCAACAGCAAGGTCGAAAGCGCGATGCAACGGCCGAAATTTCCATGAACAAACAATATTGCTGCGGACAGGAGCAGCCACCTCCTTCGGGTCCTTAGAGAACACGTCTGGTAATTCGATGCCGGTCAAATCCCGTCAGCTGGGTCGCTGGTCGCCGCAGAGAATGTCCTGAACCCCCTCGATCATTCCCTATATCGACGGAGTCCTTCCCCTTTGATCTTGGAGGCACGCAGTCTGCTTGTATCATCCGAAATCTCGTGTCTCATCTTTCGCTATTTTACCAGTGTCTTGCATCATGCGATTGATTTCTCGATACGCGATGTCTCACTCGTTGATAGCGGTACTTGGAGATTTTTCGATAGATTCCTATTACCGACAATTACCGACAATTACCGACATGTCGCCGAGACTCGAACCCTTTTTTTCAATGACGTCGTTACCGCGTCCTACCGTACCGACTTGTTTTTTGTCAACCCATTGGAAGATATTTGTGGCACCCTTGCAGTATCCACTTGTCTCTAGAAGTGACTTACCTCGTTTCAAAAATAAGCGCATAACCCTGATTGCAGTTTAGTCAACGGTATCAGACACAGTGTTTCGGATGCAGTAATCTGAGGATAAGATCGTTGAGAGAATTAAGCCCTTCTCTCATGTAACCTGATCGAGATACGTGTACCTATAAAGCATCGCGTAAGTCGTTCGCTGTAATCCGAGTTCCGAGGTTGGGAGTTGAACTTGCAGGACTCTCGAGTGTGCAGGAGTAGCCCGAATGGCGACGGAAGGACCGAGGGCGGTTTAATGTCGACGGAATGAGCGAGGAGGGATTCTCACCCCTGTTCCTCGGTCTCTTCCCTGCTGCCGGGTGAATAACAAAGTGGCTATCTTTCGCCGTAACAAAAGCACAAATGACACGAGGGACGAGCCGCGTTGCGCTGATTTTAATGTTTAATGGTCTCGTGCCTCAGATAACGGATTAGCTACTCGTCCTACCGACGAAAGACGGGCATGAAGTGAAGTCGCGTCGGTACTCGCTTTGTGAATATCACGGTGAGGTTCGTCAGGGTGACAAAAAATTTGAGAATCTTTTATCGCGTGTTTTACTGACTTTTACCGATACTGTACTTCCATTTTACAGACCATAATAACTGCGTCGATTGAACACTATCAGGGGTGTCAAATTTCCTGATTGACCATGAATATTTAGTTCCATTGCGGTAGCTTCCACCACTTTCGTTACTGTGTCCACATATGGAACCTTTTCGTTAATTCATCTGGCGAAATCGTTTCCTTCGTATCAGCTGCTTTGTATGCCCGTTTCCAAAGTGCGACAAAGGCGACTTGAGCGGATCGTAGGAGCTTCCGGTTGTCCGTATATGTATATCCATAACCTCACTGCCTGCAGGGTTCACGAGAGGAAAACGCTATGGCAAATGCGATATCGATCATGGAACGAACGGAGGTTCTCGTCCTCTGCTCCGGGCGGAGCGACGTTGCGGTTTGTGGGTAAATTTTCATAAACTATCGGTGGCAAATTTGTTTATATTGTGCATACCACGTGAACACACCCTGAGGCGAAACTACGGTGCGGCGGCGCATCCACCACCACCACCATCAACTGAAACCGAAGCATAATCGATGTGTATGCATAACGCTCATATTACCGGATGCTCCTTCCATGTCCTGTCCTGTCATGTCAAATCCTAGAGACGACATGCTTCTTGGCATAGTTTAAGCGTCGCCTCGTCGAGTTCATGAAAGGTGAGAAAGTTCAACTACAAGGAACCGTGCATTAGAAAGGTACATTCACCGCGTTTCTTCTCACCGGGTTATGGTTGTAGCTTCAAAAGATTTACGTCGAACCGGATCTTTGACCCAATCCGACATCCAATCGACCAGATTTTTTACCAACACTTTCGTTCGATGGTCAACCTTCGGTCATTGATTTGTCGAGCTTTTATTGTCGGATCAGAGTAAAACGCAAGTCGAGAGAAGTGCATCGGAGATCTGGTGCTGATATCTGTCTACGCTCTCGGTGCTAAGTATGTACATATGTATATCTATATGCTTGTGTATGTACTGTACATACGTATAAAACTGTCTACGGAACTTTTAAAAGTTATTTAAATTAAATAGAGTGGCGCGGGTTACTTTGCCGAGGAGGAGGAGGAGGAAGTGCGAGATAAGGGATGATTGCGTCGGCGCCCCCGGCGCCCTCTCGGAGACCGACGGACCCTGATAGCGACAACACCACCCCCGACCCCCAACCCCGGATAAAATATACACGTTTTATTCGGGAATTAAAACCTGTTCCCGTGTCCTTTATTTTACTTTACTCCCGCTCTTATCTTCGACCCCCTTTTCCTGCAGTCTCTATTCATCTTGCGCTGTTCCCCTTTCTTTTTTCTTTCTTTCTTTCTTTCTTTCTTTCTTTCTGAAGCCTCGAGGTTAAAGTAAAATTTACCGTGAAACCAGGGGTCCATTTGTTCACCCTTATACGAAATCCGGGGATGCAATGTAATCGTGATTTTTTGCCGTGAAAAAAAAAAAAAAAAATCGAACGAATCTCAATTATTGATAATTTCAGTCATTACACCAAAAATTTCGAGAAAAATCACAAGCTGTGGGTAGTTTATTTCTTTCAGTACTTACGCAGTCGCGTAAAGCTTTTGTCTCGTAATCTTCACGATTCTACTCATCTCGTGCCGTCTTGTGTTGTTAATTATCTTAATTACCGACCTGCAACGTCACCGATGTTGGTAGACAAAAAACTGGGACCTCAAACCTCCTGCAGACGTCGGTTCCTTTGTGTTTCTTAGAGTGAAATCCGCCTTGTGAGAAGAAAAAGAATAAGAATAAGAATAAGAATAAGAAAAAGAAAAAGAAGAAGCTGTGACGAAGATCACAGAGAATGGAAGAGCGCAGCACGTCGACATCTCTAGTCAGGCAAAGCTGTCGTATAGATACAGATATATACATATATATACATACATACATTATACATATATGCATGCCGTAAAGTAATAAAGTCTGGCAGTAAAATTAAGCAAATAGGAAAACAGCCTCCCTACCATCTCGACAGGATCGCTGGTTTACCTCGAAGTATGCATGCGCTTGGTAAAGAACTGCATGAACTCAAAACCGCCATCGTATCTCTCGAGACGTGATGTGTGCAGCTGCGGTACGATTTAACATTGCAGACTGTGTCGGGTATCGTCTCGTTTCCAGAGATAAAATTCCTGACAGAATTTCAGAGTCACCATTATATTGACACACGTTACGTTACTTCGTCCCAATATTTGAAGTTAAATTATTTCCATTTCTATCGCTTTCTGCGCGATCAACGTCGCTCGATATTGCAATTCAAAGTTTCCAAAAGAACATGTAATTCGATGTATGATGTTTATATATATTAGATTTCGAGGACTCGAATACGCCAAACCTTTTTTTTCTTTTTTTTTTCTTACTTTTAATTCTAATCAAAGAAAATGAAAATGATTTTCTGATGTGAGGGAGAAAAAAAAAAAATTTACAAATTTTTCAAAATTCAAAATAATTCTCAATCATTTTTGTGGAAGTCATTTTTGACTGTTTAAGAAACATTTTGAAGAATGAAATTTTAAGGGTGTCCCATCTCCCCCCACCTTCCACCCGTTAAAATTTCAAATATATCTTCAATCCCCCCCCGCCCCCCTGTTATGAAATTGAAAATCTTCCTTCAGACACTTTAATCTATTATTTCTGATCATATCAGATTGTGTTAAAGTAATCTTGAAACTCGATTCAAGGTCTACGCAAACTGATTGTGAGTTCATTTTAATTTTAGACCCTGTGCACTGATATCTGAAAGGGGTGAGAAAACGGAAGACGCGATAAAACAATCTCGCAGTAAGAAACGGGGTGAAGTTTATCTCAAAAATCTTCTTCAAGACTTATTCTTAAAGGTCTAAGCTTCGAAAATATGGATAGAGAAAAAAAAACAAAAGATTTTTTGAAATTTCTAGATCAAAATACTCCCTTAACTCAAGAACCGATACAGCGGAAGCATAATATATTTATAAATTGTTTTTACCTGTGCTTTTGGTTTCATTATTTTTTTCCGACGCACCCCTTTCTTCGTCGGGCCGCAAAACGTCGGAGGGTGGAAAGGGGGAAATATCACTTAGGGTGCGCGTGTCAGGGCGTACAAGAGGCCGCCATATTGGGGACATCAAACCCGTACGTGCTCGACATACAGTCACACCAAAAGCAGTGACAGGATCGGCGGAGCCCGGAGCCTGAGAGGCACAGGGATATTGTTTACGTGCTGTTCCCGAAACCCAGAAGGCCGCGTCCCCCTTTCCGCCGAGGAATTTCATCCCCTGAAAGAAGAGGGAAAAAAACCGAGACCGACGACCACCACCGGATGCTTCTTGCTTCCGCGATCTTCGGTGCGGCCGCCGATTAACCGATTCGTTTTTATTTTCATTTTTTCTTTTTTTGGTTTTTTTTTTTCATTTTTTATATTTTTGATGTTTTTTTTTTATAAATTTCACGCGACTATGATCGGAAAAGAATTGCAAATCAATTCACTTAATTTTGCGAAATATATCAATCTATCGAGTATAAAATGATGTATGAAATTTGAGCCTGTTTTTCTACTTTTTGAAATTTTCTATTAGAGTGAAAAATTGAGTGATTTTGAAGGAACGTGATATGAAAAATATCTGCAAGTTAAAGAATTTATTATATCAAAGCGTCGGTTTTTATATTTCCGTATACTTTTTATCTGATCCTGATCGAGTTGATGACTTCCGGTAATCTCGGGGTGAGTTTCCGCAGCCCCGTAAGGGAGAACTCGAGCATCACGTGCGTTGAAATACAGGATCTATAATTTTATCACCGCTAAGGAGAATTTTATCATAAGATTTTTAATTCCGCGACTGTTTATACCTAAATAATTTCCGGCTGTTTGAAAAGAAAAAAAGGGAATAAAGTTTCCGCATTTGCGGCGGGGCTGGTAAAAGCTGCGGAAACTTTCTCCGCTCCCTTTTCCATCCCTCGTTGAAAACTTCGAATACGAATGAATGAATTACTCGAATCCTGCATACCGGCTGCGGGGAAAACTCTCGTCCTTTGTAATCCGAATAAGCAGTCCGAATCCTTGAGTCTAGTCGGGAGATATTTTTCCGGGCAAGGGGTGGCTAGAAATTGACGCGATTTTCACCCCAGAATTTTGCCAGAAATTATACACTCTCAGTCGGATTATATTATAGAAGAGAGAGAGAGAGAGAGAAAAAAGAAACTTCTTCAGAAATCTTCGTTTCTGTTTTTCTCTTTCTGTATATAATTTGCTGCCGCGTAATACCTCGATACCTTGGAACGTTTTTATCCTTATTTTTAATAAACTAAGAACGTTTTTTTTTTCTCTCTCTCTTTCCTTCTTCTTCTCTTCTCTTGGATTCTTATCCACTGAGTGTACGGACAAGAATATGGTATGAATACTTATAGCGAGAAGCTGCAGAGTCACGTATACCTAGGTATAAGGTACGTTGGGAAAAATTCCTCGGAAGGTTGATAATCCTTCAGGAAGAGGGGGAGGAAATCGGCGATAACTCGTTCGCGGGGTTCCCGAGGCGACGGAGGAAATGCGGCTTTCCGCGTGGCCGCAGACACGGTTTTCTGCCGGGAGAGGGGGGGGGGGAGATAGCGGACGATGGAAGTTGAGAGAGAGAGAGAGAGAGAGAGAGAAAGAAATAGAGAGACTAAGGCACGAGGACGATAAATAAAAGGGGCGAAAGAGAGAGAGAGAGAAGAAGGGTGAGAGGAGGGGGGGGGGGGGGGGGAGGTAAAGGGGGGAGAGAGAGAGATGATCCCGTGGGTAGTCCTGCAGGAGTTGTGCAGGGGAAAAAGGAGGAGGCCTCGTAAAACCGGGGGCATGTGATTTCCCCCAGGAGAAAAACGCCGCCGGTTCGCATCGCTTCGTCTCGCAGTTTCTCGCTTCATGCTGCACGATGCTTACCTTACAGAAGCCTTTGCTAGGTATATATGTATGTATATACCTGCCTACACACGAGGCTCGCGAAACGTGATAATCGAGTCCTGCGGAAACTGCTTCCGACTGTGTGTAAGAAGAAGAAAAAAAAAAAAAAAAAATTAAAAAAAAAAGAAATAACAAACAAATTTCACGAAAAGTCGGAAAAATTTGTGTGAAAAAGAAGTTTTTTTTGTTTTTTGTTTTTTTTTCTTTGATTTTCGGTAGAAACGGTGATTCGCGATTTACAAAAAAAATGTGGACGAAATTATTTTCATCCAGTATACAAAAAAAAAAAAATTTTTTTTTTTACGCCCCCTTTGCAACTTTTTTTTTTTTTTTTTCCCACCAAATGCACAGTTTTCGAAGTTATGAAAGATATAGTTTGAAATAACACTTGACAGTCAAAGGGCAGGTGGAAAAACTTTATAAAAAAAAAAAAAAAACAAATTAGAGAATGTATATTTGATGCATTTGAAAGAAGGAAAAAATTGGCGAGCAATTCGGTGAGGGTCAGTGTCAAACCTCGTTCACTTTCATTATATGACTACCCCGTGGACATAATTAAAACTGGACGTTGTATGCAAAATAGAAATAATAACAATAGAAAATTGCCATCAGTCTGCAGGTAATTATAAAAACGAGCATCACATATTTACTCTTGCGAAAATGTTTATTGTTTTTTTTTTTTGGCGGCGTGCTTATACACAATTATGATTATCACCGTCTCCATAGCGAGTTTTTCCTCCCCCCCTTTTTTTTATTGTTGCTTCGTATAAATAAGCAGTTTTTCTTACTCGTCTTGACTGATACGTATAATTGCTTATATCCATACCTGCTTCAGCTTCTGCGCATCGTAAGACGGTGTAGTATTTTTTTTTTTTTTTTTTTTTCTTTTTTCTCCCGACTGCAGTCGACACGACGAAGAATATAATTATAATATCCGTGACAATCTGTTTCAAGCCGTTTTGCGAAGACTGTTTTGCACTACGAAGAGTGAGAAACGAGACTTTTCCCGACTAGGAGAATTAATTACGTCTGTGTACCTAGAAAAGTTAATTTTTTAAACTTTGTTACTTACGGTTTCCGCGCAAAACTTCCCCCCTAAATTTTTTCCCTAAGCATTATATCAACGTTCAGCCGAGGTAAAGCTCACGCCTTCCCGACGTGAAATTTGCATATCAGAATTTGCCACCGGATTTGAAAAGCTCTCTCACCCTCTGGGCATGTGCTTCTTCTATTCTATACACACCGCGTCCAAGTGCAATCATTCTTCTCGATTTCGAGTAGCTTCTGCTTTCGCTTGACACGTATAATAAAGGCTCGTTGTAAATCGTTGATTCTTTTCTCCGAGGTCCCAGCCTGCGAGTCGCTTCGTACGTGAGAAGAAGAACTCAGTTTTTACCCTATACTATAGTAATTTAAACGTTCGAGATGATATAATGGCTTCGCGTTATGCTTAAAAAACGCACAGTTCGCTCAGAGGAAATTCACACACCTGCGTATAAACGAAGGTGAGCAGTAACAACAAGAATAAAGTTCTGGATACAGATTTCTACTACCGACACTTACCGACATCGTACCCAGCTCAAGCCCTTCTACGCAATGACGTCACAGCGGTTAACAAACCTGTTGTACCGACACGAAGAAGGGTTTGAGCCTGAGTCGGTAAGTGTCGGTAATAGGAATCTGTAATCACAAATCTCCTCGCGTTACTACTAAAGTGCTTTGTACGTGATTTTAAAAGAGAAAAGGGGAGAAAACATTGATTTCAATGAAATGTTAGACGGGTATAAAAGGACTCGGTGAGAAAATATTGTGAAAAATTGAAAAAAAAACCATATTCCAGAACTGATGCTCAGCTTTTCGAATGCGAACCTGAATTATACATCTTTCCTGTGCAGGAATGCAACGGTTGATTGTGTTTCGGTGCTGCGCTATCCAGGATTTCCATAGATTTGCATCCCCGCATCCTCGTAACCCTCTACTTCATATATCTCCCCCTCCCCTCCCCCTTTTTCTCTCTCTCGTTCTCTTCCCTTGATAATTCTCGTTTGACAGTGTCGCGCCGGTTTTGAAATATACGAACCGCGATTCGGTCAGTGGATCAATAACCGCTATTGCTAGTCATGGAAACGCAGGCGAATATATATATATATATATATATGATTGTTCTAAAAATATTGAATTTGATATATAAATATTCATATAAGTCGTTTCAAGTGAAATTTTATATGCCAATTTGTGACAAGTGACAAGTTGATACCGACTTTTCAAGAATATGTAATAACATCTGCAACTTTTCATAAAACAACAAATCTCATTTATCCGCGCTTCGAGAAATCAATTTTAACAACAATATTAAGTATCTTCTCTCTCTCTCTCTCTGATTTCCGTCACTTCTTTCTCATTATTTAAATCTACGTATACGGCGGTATCAAAAATCGCTTTCGTTCGTCATGCTAGAAAAAAAAATAAATAAATAAATAAAAAATCCACCGACAGGTATAGTATAACAAAGCGGAACGCGAACGAAAATCTGTATATATAGAAGAATTTTGCAAGCCCCAGGGAGACGAAATCGTAACAATGAAAATTCACTGCGGATTTGATACAGAAACAACGCCCCTCCACAACCCCAGCCGTTGCATTTCCGGTTCTGTCGAATTTCCACCAAACGCACGGACGCGCTGTTCAAAAAAACGGGATAACACGGCATAGAAGAAAAAAAAACTTCAACGAATTTGAAAATGAAAGAAAATAAAAACACAATACATCCTGCAACTCCAACAGCGTTGTTCCGAGGTTGTAATTATTATTATTATTATTATTATTATCTTTATCGTTGTTGTTGTTGTTATCGTAGTCTGACGAGTAGTCTGTGATTTTGACCGGAAGCCAAAAGTTTTCGATCCCCGTCGAGAGATTAGAGAGGATTTTACGAGGGATTTATGATTGGACCTAATATCCGGTCCACGGATGATATTGAAAAATTATTATTATTATCGTTGTTGTTTTTACCGTTAGAATTTAATTAAACATTTATAATATATATAAAAAAACGTCGCCGATTTTTAAGAGGTGCAGAGAAAAGATCGATTCGAGCCGATTCAAGCTTCTTGGCTATGCGATAAGATCAAGTCATGAGAGGGGGTGAACACGAGGGATGGGGGTGGCAGCCCTTTTTGTGACAGTTTTGACAGCTAATACCACGGGGTTCGAAACTAATCGGGAAGTTAAACTGAATTCGAAATTGAGTCTTTATGAGATGTTGCAGTCATATGTAAAGCTCGATCAGTTTCACGTTCAGCTTTCGATTGCATGAACTGCTTCTCATGCGATTTTTCATACAGTTTTGCAATTGATCCGTCGCCGTGCACAGCATCGAAGTTATTATATATTAGGGTGGGTCAGGAAAATGATTACATATTTTTTTTTTTTCGTCAATAACTGTGAAAATATCTTTCAAGATGACGAGAAAAAAGAAGTCTTTTTTTTTTTTATTTCGGAATTTTATCGCTCAACAACGGATTGGCGTATGGTGAAGAGCGATATAGATTTTTCGTAGAAAATTGAACGATCTACAAAAAAGGTCTTTAACGATTTTTTCGTAAATAAACTGATTCAAAAGTTATTTGAGGTTAAAAATTAGTTAAGTCAAATTTCATGATGTTTTTTTTTTTTTTTTCTTCTTCATTTCCACTGTTAAATAATGGGTGAGAAAAATGATGAGAATATAATATTTCTTGAGGTTCGTGTTATCTTCTCTTTACTGTGAAACATGAAAATTTTCACAAAATTTCCAATTACTTAACAAGCAATAAATTTTTTAACGTAAACTATTGTACAAATTTTATATTTTCATCAACTTTTGAACCAGTAGATTTACGAAAAAATCACAAGAGACCTTTTTTGTAGATCGTTGAATTTCTTACAAGAGTGTAAATCGCTCTTTACGATACGCCGATCCGTGGTTGAGTAATAAAATTCCCCCCCCCCCCCCCCCCCCCCAAAAATTATTTTCCTGTGTTGTTCAAACGAGAAATAGAAAATCTCAAATGAGCACCTCTTAATACTGATATCAATAGCTCAAACTTTTGAACAAGAATTTTTTTTTCTCGTCATCTTGAACGATATTTTCACGGTGATTGACGAAAAAAAAAAAATGGTCATTTTTTTTGGCCCTCCCTAACTAATATATATACATATATTATTTTATATACCTATATATGTATAATATAAGTATGTATATAGGTAAGTATAAAGTTCGCGGACGGTTTACTCGGCGCAAACACAACTCAAGAGCGAAGATCGAGGAACCGTGTGGGTCTCCTGCGGGATTATTGGGGCGGTATCATTGCCCGAGGGAATTCAACCCCGTGGTGGTGCAGCGGCGAAGTTAAGGGAAAAAAAAGGATATCAAAAAAAGAAAAGAAGAAGAAGAAAAAGAAAAAGTAGAAAAGCAGCTTTCTTTACGCGCTTTTTCTCTATACCTTCGACAAAGGCTTCACTGTAGCATAAATATTTATATTTATATATATATATATATATATACATTAGGGTGGCGCAAAAAAACCGACTATTTTTTTTTTTTTCGAGTCTCGTGCGACAAAATGTTAGTTTTTCATGTTTTAAGAGCCCACTCCAAAGGACAGCTCAAAAAAAAAATTTTAGGAGGTCGCTTCAAATTTTTTAAAATGTCAAAAATCGTCAAAAAATTAAATTATAAAAATTATATTTTCAGTATTTTGTTTGATTTTTAATTCATGTCGTGGTGTATTGTTATCGATTCTTTTTTACTAAATTAAAGAGAAAAAAATTTATGAAATTTTAATATGAATATTAAAAGGTCGTTCGAAAAGATCAAAAGAAATGCACTAAGAAATTGAAAAAAAATTATGAGCGACCTTTCAAAATTCGAATTTTGAACTGAAACTTTGGGAAACTTATTTTTCTTTTGTCTATAAAATTATACCGTAACGAGAAAAAAATTTTTTAAAAAAATCGATTTTTAACGATTTCTGACGTTTTAAAAAATGTGGAGCGACCTTTTAAAATTTTTTTTTTTACTATCCTTTGGAGTGGGCTCTTAAAACATCAAAAACTAACATTTTGTCACACGAGACTCAAAAAAAAAAACAGTCGGTTTTTTTGCGCCACCCCTCACATACATACATATATGTATATATATGTGTGTATATACATACTAACTGGAATGTTATAAACTTTGGAATTTTATACAGGTCACCCCATTTCCACAACATCAACTGTGTACACTATTATATTAATGTCACACGGTTAATACAGCTGAAAAAGTTTTTTTTCTCCCTAGGGAAAAAGAAACTCCGCAAGCTCGGGGAAAAGCTTCGGGCTAAACTGCGGTGCAGATATTTGATTTGACGATTATAGCTATATTTTCGCTCGCGGAAATTTAATCATAACATATTTCTTATTAAATATCGCGTCGGCATGCCTGTGGAGATTTGTTATTATTATTAATATTATTATTCAACGATAAAAGTATCCTACGACCGACCGCTTCTACTAAGTACTGTATATAGGTAGGTTTTATTATAATATATATATATATATATATAACATAAATTAAGTCACGCTTGATTAACTTTTTTCCTATGATATTCCCTTCGATTTTTATATGAAGTAGAATTCACGTAACGAAAACGCTTCGTCAATTTAAATTGCTAAATATTGGAGGTCTTGCAGAGAAGAAGAACTTTACTCAAGGAATATATATATATCACAGTTGTGAAATAAAAATTTCAAACTCTACGTCGTGTGCTTGGAGAACAATAGTTGATATATATTGTTAGAGTGTTTAAACAAAAAAAATATGAGGTATTTTTTTCTTTCAAAGAAGATTGAAAAATCGTCAGAGCATCCCTAAATAAAGATCCTGTTGAAATATTACCCTTTAATGTTATTATTTAAGGGTGATTATTCTTAATTTTCTATTTACATTTAAATAACATCGGTGAAATTTTCTTCTCAACTTTGGAATTTCATTACTCGTAAACGAATCACTGTACAATAATAAACAAAATTGGTTTTTGTCGGAAATTGAACGCTCTATGAAAAAGGTCTGAATGAAGATTTGCGCGAGGCGAGCCGTTTCGAAGTTATCAAGCCTCGATCATTGAGCTGTTTAAAATAATGATGAAATAACATAATAATACCATAATATAAAAAACATTAATGAAACAATGACCTAATATTATTTTGAACGGTATAATTTTATAGACAAAAAAAAAAATAAGTTTCCGAAAGTTTCAGTTCAAAATTTGAATTTTGAATGGTCGCTCATAATTTTTTTTCAATTTTTTGGTGCATTTCTTTAGATCTTTTCGAGCGACCTCTTGATATTCATATTAAAATTTCATACATTTTTTTTCTTTAATTTAGTAAGAAAGAATCGATAACAATACACGACGACATGAATTAAAAATCAAACAAAATACTGAAAATATAATTTTTTTAATAAAATTTTTTGACATTTTAAAAAATTTGGAGCGACCTCTTGAAATTTTTTTTTTTGAACTGTCCTTTGGAGTGGGCTCTTAAAACATCAAAAACTAACATTTTGTCACACAAGACTCAAAAAAAAAAAAAAAAAAACAATAGTCGGTTTTTTTGCGCCACTCTAATATTGTATATACATGGAATTTAAAAAGTGGAAAACCAAAGCCGAATCGTAGCGGCAGGTGAAATGGAGTAACGGTGGTGAAATTCAGGGCAACATTGGCGGTTATATTTGGGGGGGTGAGGGGGGTGACGCATGACGATGGCATGGGGGTCCCATTTGGGAAGCGAAGTGGAGCAGCAGCAGCTGCAGTGCCGGTCGAAATTTCCGTTTCTAACTCCATTTAGCCGAGCGTGTTGGCCGACTGGACAAACAGAGTTTGTTTGATTATCCGGAAGCTAAACGCATTAGCTGATAAAACAGAGAGAGAGAGAGAGAGAGAGAGAGAGAGGCGAGGAGGCATTGACGAATTTCGCGAACAGCTTTCGCGAAACGCTTGTTGTGACGGAACAACAATCACCCGCAATAATTGCACAATATGCAGAGAGGAATCGGAAGGCTCGGGAATATCGCTGGCAACGGTATCTCCTGCAGCGTTATCAGCCGAGTGAGGTTCGATTCTACAAAAATCGGTTCTACAGAGCAAATGTTCTACAAAACGTGTTCTACAGACTCGTTTCTATATGAAAGATTTTTTTTTTTTTTTTGCAGAATAGTTTTCTGCAAAGAGGAACTTGAAATTCGCGTCAATAAATATATTCCGCATGATTTATTCTACGTGAATATTGTTCGACAGAATATTTTGCTACA
Organism: Diprion similis; assembly: GCF_021155765.1. Lineage (NCBI taxonomy): Eukaryota > Metazoa > Arthropoda > Insecta > Hymenoptera > Diprionidae > Diprion > Diprion similis. Next base: position 3,051,553 of record NC_060111.1, on the reverse strand, counting down.
AAAAATTTTTTTTTTTTTTTTGCAAAGATTTTGTTTCAGTCGTTAATTTTCTTCAGGCAGAATTTTTTTAAATTTTTAACAAATAATGCGGTTTCGATATAACACAAAAACTTTTCCCAATTCGATGACGTATACTTAAGGCTTCTTCGTTCTAATTAGGGATTGAGTTCATTAATTTTTCTTCCAAATTTGTTTCGCTATTATTAAAAAATCGTTTATACAACGCGAGCCTGTTTCACGCGATCTGTTTTATTAACAATTCATTCCCACGTTTCAACCGCTTGGTTTAAACTATTAATACGACGAGATTTCTTCATTCATTTGGTATAATCAAATCGATATAATTTTATCCCATAATTTATTCGGGTCTTTCGATTTCCGCCATTTATTAATCTCATCGTTCATTGCGAAGAAAAATTTCTATTCCCCATAGAAAATCGTGGAGAATATCAGAGTAGATATCTATATACTCTATATATGTATATACATATATGTATATGTAGGTATAAGACCATCGTCGGGGAATAACCGCGTGGCTAACCAGGCTTACGTTCGGCTTAATCCATTGATCCGTTAATCCAGGGTAACAAGATTAGCCGCTGATTGGTATTTAGTGGCAGCAAACAGCGCCGTGTTGCCGACCGAGTCTGCAGCAGCCCTTAATTCAAGGACTGCGATGCGATGCGATGCGATGCGACGCGACGCGGTAGTTCGCGAATCGTGGAATTTCCGCGACCCTCAAGCTGCGTGCATCCACTCCGCTAACAATCCACCGCCTCGATATACTCGCGGAATTCCACCTCTCGATGAAACTTCAAATTTATCAGGGATGCCGAAACGCACCCTTCGGTCCTCCGCTTCGAGCTCCGATTCAACCCCTCCACCCTCCCTCCTTCCCTCTCTCTCTCTACATACACGTATACATAATTCCGATTTCCGATGCACAGTAAATCCAAAAATCGCGGCCAAGCTGCAGAGATTTGCTCCAACAACTTATGTACATCCGGATTATTTTATACATGCATTACATATACGCGATGCAAGGACGCTCCGTATTGCAGGGATTATTATACCAGGGTACAGATTATCCTTCGTCCTTGCACGAGCCTGGATTTCTTCTTTTCCTTGATTTTTTCGATTTATTCATCATTTTATGAATACTCTACGATTTTACCGCGAATATCGCGTGCCAAATGACAAAAGAACGTATTACAGAAGTTTGATAGGGTTTTCTGCCAAAAGGGTGGATGAAAAATTATTATTTGTTTTTTTTTAAATTAGAATCGCTGAAAATGTAAAGATCGGTGAAAAAAAATTTTTTTGATTCACCAACGCGAAAAGGGCGTATAAAAAAAAAAAAAAAAAATTCAAGTTTTGCTCTGAAACGTAAAATAAAAATTACTCCATAAATGAAGCTACATGAAGATAAAAATAAATAATTGGAAATTGAACTGTAAGAAGAGTGAAGACGGGGCGAAATGGATAAAAGCAAAAGAAAAATTAAATGATTTAGAAAAAAAATTTTCACTCTCATTTGGCTACATTTGTAATTAATAAAATTTTTTTTGAACTTTTATGGCTTAGAATATTTGTTTTTACAAATTAAATTACCGTTTCTTTATATTTTCACCTTTCCTTTTGTATAAAATACGGTATAATTTTTTTCAGGTTAACAAATAAAGCTTACTTAATATATATATATATATATATATACACCGTGGATTTATTATGCGTACAGATCTTTGATAATATTTTACAAAATACAAAAATTCCTCGACGTTGGAACGCAGAAATTTCATCAAAGACGGAATTTCATCGCGCTCCGTGAATTTCTTTTGCAGTTTTTAATTTCATTATCGGTATCTATTACAAGGTACTCAAAACTAGTTAACAAAAAATCTCATAAAAATATCCAATTAATTACTTTTTCTCATCACTTCGCGTTACAATGAAACGTAACATTAACGCTAAATTTCTTTTTACTTATCATTTCACAAAAACGGTGTTTAAAAAAAAAAAGAATCGTAACTTTGGTCTAAATATTTCCCCCCCCCCAAAGAAAAACACATATTTGTAAAAGTATTAATAACGTTAGAATCTTTCACCGAATAGTTTCGAGAACAAAAACAAATAGAGAAAAATGAATAAAAAAATAAATAAACAACTAAAATATGGGGAAAAACTACTTTGACCGTATCTTTTTTTTCGAAATGTAATTTTTTCAAAATTCCCAAATTTTCAGATTTCCAAATCATCAAATTTTCCCTTCCAAACAAATTTTAACAAAACAATATAATCATCACGCAAATGAGTATCTCCCATGCTTTTTCACCCCATGGAATATACTATACACGTGTCATACCAAGGTACCCATAATACATTTCGTTGTGACAGCAACACCTTGCAAAATCGGTTAGCCAACTGCCATTTACCCGCAACTATATTATCTGCATATATATTGTGCATTGCATGGGGTATGTATGGGGCTTAGAATGTCCCATACGTACGTCATGTCATGTCCTCACGCGTGCCATATGCAGGCGCACATGCCGCTCTTGATCTCCTCTCCCTCTATAGATCGGATCGTGAAAACTGGCCGCAGACTGCGGTTGGACAATTATCGTCAATGCCTTGACATGAATTTTAGTAGATCTATACTGCTTGACTGTATGATCCAGCGATTTTACAACCTATAAAAAGTGTCGCAAAAATTTGGCGCTGAAAAACCCGACGACGGCTCAAAGTTACAAAAATTCAAATTACGGTAAAGCTAAGTTCCTAAAAGTTAAGATTTTTCGATGCAGATTTTTAATTTCTTTACTTAGAGTTTCCGTATAAAAAAAAAAATCAAAATCCCAATTTCGCGCGCCCGAAGTTTTTTGAAATTCAGAATTTCAACCCCGTTCCCAATATTTGCTACGCAAAAATCATTTTATCACCTCAATAATATTTATAAAAGTCATTTTTGACTATTCAAAAAACATTTTGGAAAAACAAAATTTTTAGAGTATCCCATTTTGCCCCCGCCTCCCTTAATTGTAACCCTTCCGTTCGCAAATCTCTTTCTCCCTCTCTCCCTCTCTCTCTCTCTCTCTGTTTCTCTAAATTTCACCCCTCGAATCGAAACCCCTGCAGCAAAGAAAAATCGTTGAAACAACCACACATACAATAAAACTACAGAGACACACCCGCCATCGTATTAATTGAAAATCGAAGCACGAGTTGCGTTAGGTAGAAATTTTTATTGTCGCGAGTAAAAACGAGGGTGCAGCTAGGAAAATAAGTTATCCGGGACGGTTTTTTGCCTCGGTGAGAAAAAAGGGGTGAAAATTTTTCCGTGAAATCTCCACAAAGAGGGGAGAAAAGTTGACGCGTTATATTTATCACCTCGAGTTTTGATGTACCGCGTTTTTCTCTTCTTTCGTGGATAGGGGTGGGGGTGAGGTGGGGGTTGAAAAGGGCCCAAAAGGGGGGCCGCCGAACTTTAAATTATTAAAACACAATACGGAAGAGCGTCGGTGGGACGCGGAAAAACCCCGTCGACGGATTTATCGCCTCGCCGAGACGCAGTTCGCTGATAGGAATCTCCCCTGCGGCCATTCCCACACCGTAACACCGTCACACCGTCGCAACGTTTTACGTACGTTTTACCCTCACGCCGATACGTTTTCACGCCGGTTTTCATGCCTCTGCGCTGCGGCTCGACCCGTTAGTCACTTCCGCTTTGCCAGATGCCTTCTTTCACTCTACTTCCTACGTCGTCGTTGTAATGATACAACTTATCCACCGACTCGATGGGATTTTATATACACCCACGTGGGGTGATAAATGCCCCGTATTTATTTCGTTTCAATTCCTTTCTTTTTTATACTCCCCCCCTCCCCTCTGTTTTTTTTTTTTTTTCTTCTTATTTTCTTTTTTTGTCCTCGTGCTACGGATTTTTTGCCATTTTTATATACGACTCAAACTAACAAGTTGAACTTTCTTTCCATTCGGATACATCAAGCGTTGTTTATTTATAAATTCTCATTCTCGTATACATAATTTCCGTAATTTGTCAGCTGAAAAAAAAAAAATATATATTTACTTTGTAATTTTATATATTCTTAGTCATCGGAGAAAAGATTTTTTTCCACTTTTCTTCTTTTTTTTTTTTTTTTTTTTTTGTTTTTTAGTTTTTGTTTTTCATACTTAGATCCAGAATCTGTATTTACGGGATGATAACGATCTTTCGGATCATCCGGGAAACGCGAAGTCTGGTATCATTGATCTCAGTTGTTGAATTGTACTTGAGAGAAAAAAATTTTATCACAATTTTCATTACTGGCGACAAAAGGGAAAGAAAGAAAAGAAAACAAAAAAAAAAAGAAGCTACGAGGGTACGAATAACGACTGAAGAAAAATTATTACATCAACTATAAAATAATAATAATAATTAATAAATGTTGGTTCTAGAATCGAATCGATAAAGAAAGATTTACTTACTCGTTTGTTCACGTTTTACTTTCCAATCTCGTGTCTCTTATTTATTACGCGTGTAGGTTTCCTTTTTTTTCTTTTATTGCCATTTTTCATTTTTGTAATCATAAAAAACGTCACAATTTATACCGAAACGAATTATCTCAGAAGTAGAGAAATTTCGAAATCGAAACGCAACGTGCATACAACCTACAAGGATATTCCAGCGCAGATTTCCCGCGAGATGTGGAAAGTAGAATGAAAGAATGAAAGAAAGAAAAAAAAAGAAAAAAGAAAAAAGAAGGGAATTAGAGAAAAAGTAGAAAATAGTGCCCGCAAAACTGCAACGGTCGGATCTTGGGCGATTAATTTATACAGGATTAACCCGGTTATCTTGTAGGTATATCCTTACTCTGCACAACCGCCGCCGCCGCCTGCTGCAGTTAGTCGGGGGATTTTAAGGGTGAAAGATAGCACGACGGGGTTCGGAAACTCTCTAAGCCCTGGCTGGAAGAAGAATATATGCCTAAGCTGATCAGGCTGGCAATTATCGCGATTTTGCTACCTTTTTTCATCCTCATATCGGCTGGACCGAGACACAAAAGCACCGGATTTTTAAGGGAACGAAACTTGAAACTTGAAAGAAAGCTTCGCTGTGTCATGGCGGCGTTTACACGCTGCAGATGTAGTGGAAAGTATCAGAAGATGATTAAGATGATTTTCAACAGGGTTGTTTTTTAATTTTTATGCTCCCAGCATATTTTGAAAATCGATTTTCGTTTATTCGTTTTTCTAAAAGTTTCAAGTATGAAGAATGTTGTGTGTAAATTGCATAATGAAATTTGAAAAATTGTAGAAGTTACGGCCGATTCGTCCAACTTTAAACTCGATTATCTCGTAACTACGTTTTCTAAAATTTCTCAAAATTCGCCTACTTCTTTAGCCATTTACTCGGATGTGCTCCCTTAAACGGTTTCAAATTTATAAAAAGATATTCTCTGAGAATTTTTAACCTCTCTGTATGAACTCTAAATTGTAAATAAAATGGGAAAAACTTTATTTGCTATTTGAAAATTTTATAAGTCGTTGACGAATATTGCCGAGAATCAATTGAACGCTCTACAAAAAATAAAAAAGCTCCGAAGTATAAAATTCGTAAATCAAAGCATTCGTAATTCGTTAATTAACGATCAAAGTTTAATTTATAAAAAATTATCATTCCGTCAAGTATAGCTATACGAAATAAAAAAACTGTCCAATAAAATATATTTCCATATTGGATTTTTCATTATTGTCGTTATATATTCGTCAAAAATTTCGAAAAGCAAAGAAAATTTTTCCCAAGTTATTTCCATAAAATACTTCGATCACAAATCGGAATATCGTATAGCTGATATATAGATAGCTCAAATTTTCAAAAACTTTTTTTCTACTCATCAATTCGAAAGAATTTAAGCCCCTGGGAGCATAAAAATTAAAAAGCAACCCTATCAAGGGTTAACCACCCTAATGATCATATTGTATATAAGTTACGTCTTCTCGGAAGGTGAGACAAAATAGGTTGCAGCGTTTTCAGTCAAGTTCAGCTGTTTGGACAAGATCCCTAATCTACGTGTCGGTCTGTCACCACCTCCGCAATTTTTCAATCCTCAAAACCTCGACTCTTCATTTATTTTTCATACACCGTTCCGCTGTTCAAAATTCTTTTTATCTTTTTCCACCCTTGTTTTAATTTTTTTCCACCCCTTGACTCGAATCATCGGAAAATACAATCGCAGGGAATATTTACCAAATTAATGTTAATAACAGGCTGAAAATCGCAACATTTGACTCAGTTCACAAAAAATTGTCGAATATGAAAAAAAAAAAAAAAAAAAAAACAAAACAAAACAAATTCGTACTTAAATTTTTACGGGAAAAATGGTGGAAAGAATGGAAAGAGCGAATCGTGAGAAGGGAAATTTCTTTCAAGACATATAGTCGAGAGAACTCCCAGGAGTCCTGGACCACCCAACCGGAACGCGATAACGAAAAATGAAAACATTTCACTTCTGGTTCCCGGATATCTCTTTTTTTCCTCTCTTTTTCTTCTCTCTTTCTCTCTCTCTCTCTCTCTCTCTCCTCAAGGTACATTGACAGGTTCTCACCGAGGCGTTTTAGAACAAGTTCTAAATATAATATCGTCCCGGGTTGACAGTGACGTGTCGTTTTGCCCCGAGGCAAGGGTCGAGTCGCTTCGCTAGTCCGGGGCCAGAGAAGACGACACTGACGTCTGCCTGTCGCGGCTAATGTGTTGTCACAAGCTCACTCGCTAGCGCGAATCGCTTTGCCAGCTGACGCGCCGCGCCGCGCCGCGCCGCTTCTACGGCGCAGATCAGCGGTGACGGGTTCAATTAACGTTCCGTAAACCAGATACCACTCGACGATCGGAGCTTTCTGCGCGATCTTCTGCCATATGCTGCACGCGTTAACGTTATACAGTAGAACCTCGATTATCCGATTCATGACTCGATTTATTCAAACTGTAGGATTAATCTGTTAATCGGTAAAAAAAAAAATTCGTCTTCGAAAAAATGGATTTTTAATTATATAATTTTAAAAACGTTGAATCGAGATAATTTGGGTTGATCTGTTAAAATTTTGAAAAGCAATAAGTTGATGAAAGTTGAGTATTAATTGGAAAATTGACGCTTACTTTTAATTCCGACGATTGACAAAAAAGCTCGATCGACAATCCTAAGAATGACTGGATTTATTCAAACTGTAGGATTAATCTGTTAATCGGTAAAAAAAAAAAAAAAAAAAATTTGTGTTCGAAAAAATGGATTTTTAATTATATAATTTTAAAAACGTTGAATCGAGATAATTTGGGTGGATCGATTAAGATTTGAAAAATTAACGCTTACTTTTAATTCCACCGATTGACAAAAAAGCTCGATCGACGAAAATCTTTTGAGACCAGACATTCATCCGACGACGTGTGTAAAAAAGACGCACACAGGGAGAGAATCCGTCGGACTCGGGTCTTCTTGAGGAGAAATTCCGTCGAGGATTGTTGCTCGGTGGTTGGACGATCACCCTGCTTCGAAGAGGAGGAGAAGAAGAGCCGGCGAGTTTCTCTCAGCGGTCAAAGGAAACTCGCGAATGTGAAAAGCCACGCTAAGAATGGACCGGCAGAGGGCGGAGATGAAGGGGGAGGGGGGGGATCTTTTATCTATGATTGGCCCCGTTATTTCCGGTCCATCTCGCCGCGAGCGCCGGAGCTTCTGTCAGTTCTGCAAAAGCTCGGGAAATTGCAAAGCCTTTGGAAAAATGAGAGCGTCGAGTGATTGGCGAATTTGCTTTTTCGCTATACGCGCCTTTTCTATCTCTATCTCTATCTCTATCTCTCACTCTCTCTCATTCTCTCTCGGTATTCCTCTCTGTATTTATCTCCCGGAGTTGCGCCGAAAATCATTCAAACCCGCAACCGTAATACGGAGATTTATTTTCTTCCAGTACATTCTGTCTACGTAAAATTCGCTTCCGCAATTACCGTGTTTTTTTTTTTTTTTTTTTTCGTTAGGCACCGTGAAAATATCCTTCAAAATTGAGGAAAAAAAAAAAAAAATTCTGTTACTGTTTGAGCTCTTAATATTAATATTAAGAGTTTCTTATTTGCGATTTTCTATTGCCCGTTTAAATTATGCAAGAATTTTTTCTTTTTTTCTTGCGTTTTGGAATTTTATTAGTCAAAAACGGATTGGCGTATCGTAAGGAGCAATCCAAATTCTTGTAGGGAGGATTCGTCGAAAACTGCCGGCCAACTAATCGATTAGCGAATTATTCTTGGATCTTGATTCGTTACTAGGAACCCAATTCGATCGGTCTTCAAATCCCCGGAAATATTCCGATCGATTGTTTTCTCAATCAGTTTAATTAACGAAAACCGAATGTGAGAAAAGAAAAAAAATCGACGAATTAATTTCGATATTCGCTTCGAGGCGATTCGAAATCGGCTGGTCAGTGTCCCATTGTTTTCACTCGAGATTAGACGAGCTGCGGAAATGATTTTGGCGAAATTGAAGCCAGCAATCAGGAAGGAAACACGCGGTCCTAATTCAACAAACTTTATACACCTTCACCTGCAGGTTGCAAGAAAAAAAAATCAAAAAAATCCGTTAAACGAATATGAGAAACAGAAACACACAAAAAAAAAAGAAACGATTCGTGATGCCAATATCGAACCCACGTGGAATCCTCAAAACCGTTCGCCCGAGAAGCCGGAAATTGATTCACTTTGACTGAATGAATTCATCTGGATATTTTCTATAGGAAAGAAAAAAATTGATCCAAACACTCGATTATTATGATTGTTATATTATTTTTTTGAAAGATATATATTTATATGAGGCAGATTCCAGCTCACTTCGACCAGCTACGTCCCCCCCCCAATTTTTTTACATGATTTTTATCATTTTGAAAAGCACTAGTTCTTATTTTTTATTTTTTTTTTAATATTTTTTCTACACGGCTCGAATTTTCCACAATTTTTTCAAAAGTAGTATCAAAAATTTTAAGCTCAACGTTTTCAAGCTTTTTCTGGTTAAAAAAAAAAAAACGTTAAAAAATTAGAAGCGGACGTCACTTTAGTATATATATATATATATATATATATATATCACTGTTGAAACATTTTCGTGTGTCATACGGGATTTTTGAAATTTTTTTTAGACTCTTTCGGAACGAAGAGGAAAATAATTGCCTTGCGAAAAATCTGAAAAAAATTCACGACAATCTGGTGTGGAATATGAAAATGTTTCAGCAACCATCCATGTAGTAAAACGACTCGACTGGACTTACGATTTTCAAACGGATCATCAAAAAGACTCGAGTCGGGATTTCGGTAACGATAAATTAGCGTTTTTGCCAAAACCCCGGATATATATGCATATATATATATGTATACGTACATGCACAGACGGATTCAATTATATGTATATATGCAAATTGTTACAAACCGGGATACCGCGAGATTCCATGTAAATTTTTGCGAAATCAATACCCGGCCAACCGCCCACGAACTCGTTATATTTAAATGCCGGGGTTCGAACTCGATGACCAACGACTCGGTTCGTCCGCATAGCCGTGCAGGAATTCACCCTTCTTCCGTGGCTAACGCGAAATTCATTCAAATTACCCTCAACAGTACCGTCAAGTCTCCGGCGTTTGTTTTTGAAACTGTAAAATGTATGATATACAAAAACGGAAACTCGGACGGCGAGTTTTTTTTTTGACAATGATTTCGAGCCACGCCGAATTCTTTAATATATCATCGAACCGATCCGCATCCCTTGTTTTTCGGAATACAAACGTGCGTCCAATTTTTTCAAAATTATCCTTTTATGATTTGTCAGGGCTTTTGACAAGCTTGTTTGATAATTTTACGATCATTTCGAAATACACTCGATTTTCAATATCTGGTTGATTTGGAATAGAAATTATAGGATCGAAGATTGTACTTGTGTCGAAAAAGTTTGATTTTCTAATTATCCTAAAACTTTCATACACGAAACTTGAAAATAAAAGGAAAAAGAAAAAATTTTATTCATCAATGTTCAGAGTTATTATTCTGAGAATTTAAATTATCGAAATCGATGGTGAATAATTATTAAAATTTACTCGAAATTGTAGAAAAAAATAAATAAAAAACTGGTCTTCATCAAACATTCGCAGTTATTATTCTGAGAATTAAAATTATGTCAACTACAACATATCGAACTTCCAAAATCGATGTTGAATAACACAGGTCAAAAAAAAAGAAAAAAAAAATCAGAGTTTCCATACATCGAATAATAACCAAAACCCTTATTTATTATCTATAAAGTTTGTTTTTCTCAACTTTAAGCTGATAAATAAGTCGTAAAGTTTTTGCTTCACAGCTAATATGGGTGCCTATTAATAAGAAAAACTTTTTCACCAAGATGTGATGAACTTTATCGTTAATAACGTTATCAGGGGTAGTATAATGAGATCGCGGTGGGAGATCACGTTTGAAAATAAAAAAAAGTACGTCAAATATTCTTTTTTAAACTTTGTTTATGAATTCTTTTACATTCTTAGTTTATTGTTAATTTTTACTATTTTTGAATAAAAGTGTCATTCAAATGCAGAATTGAAATTCGTTTAATTTATATTTAGAATATAAATGTTTGAAAAAATTGGTAATTTTTCTTAAAATCCGAAATATCGTTCTGGTTTAACTAAAAAAAAAAAAAAACTAAAAAATAAACTTTAACGAATAAGACTATTCTCTCATGCATTAGTTAAGTATACGTAAAAAAAATTTGAGATCTAGAAACCAGATTCAAAATTCGTGTCAACCGTTGAAATTATAACTCACTCGAGATAAAAAAAAAATCCACCTTCACTGACCGATCGAATTTCTCGGATTTGAGAAATTGATTTATCCGCGAAATAAATATCGAATTCCAAATGTCACGTGATACAATTATCCTGAAAGGTCGAGAGGTGGAGCGACGGTAAATAGAAAAGGGTCGCGTTGATGCGACATATCGTGGCTAATTTCATTGATGGGGAGCATCGGGCCGATTAGGAGACTAACGAAGCTTGAACGCAGAGAAGAGAAGAGAAGAGAAAGAGAAAGGGAAAGGGAGACGAGCCCTTTGGCTCGCGTCGCTGGCGGCCGTTCGAGGCTCTCAATTACCCGCGTGTGTCGGTCCACTCGGGAAATGGGCTAACATTAGGCACCTAGACAGGAGTCCTGGGCCAATCCCGTTTGAGCTACACCGGAAACTCGCCATCACGAATCATCTGGTTCCTCTCCCCGCAGCTCGTAGTCCTGCACGGAAACTCTCGGTGAGAGCAACGGACTGACCAGCGTTTCACGGATCACTGTTTGTACGTTTTTGGTACGAGAGGATTTCATACTCTCGAGAAGATTCTCCCGAAGGAAATTTCACTTATTGTTTAGAAAGGATTAGGAAAATTGATGGTGTTGGATTTGGAAAGAAAAATTTGTTGCTGTTTAATTATTTAAAATCAGGTGTGTTCACGGAGTTTTGAAATATGAATAAAGCTCGTTTTTATCACGTTTTGAGCGGTGAAAGTTGCGATATATTTATTGGAATCGAGGTTTCTCGGAAATTTGTCCTTGCGATAATTCGTCGCGAGCTTGGACTTCTTGAAAGATGGTGGATTCGTTATTTCGGGATTAAAGTTTGTCGAAAAAAAAGATGAAAGAATGAGCGAAATAACGGACGAAGCTCTTGTTGATTTTGAGCATTTTTTTCGTTCACCTCGATGATTCGAAAGAAGGGGAAAAATTGGAGAAAAAATGCGATGCAATAATTGGCAAATTTTGCTGACTCTGGTTCGAGTTCTGGCAAGTTCAAGCTCAAGGTCTTGAAAGCTCAAATTTAAGATCTTGCAAATTTAATCTTTAGGTCTTGCGAGCTCAAAGTCAAGGTCTTGAAAGCTCAAATTCAAGATCCTGCAAACTTAGTCTCAAGCTCTTACAAGACCAAGCTCAACGCCTTAAAAACTCAAATTCAAGATCTTGCAAATTTAATCTCAAGCTCTCGCGAGCTCAAGGTCAAGGTCTTGAAAGCTCAATTTCAAGATTTTGCAAATTTAGTCTCGTAATCTCGCCAGCTCAATCTCAAGATCTTCCAAACTTAATTTCGAGATCTTGCAAGCTCCAGCTCAAGGTCTTGCAAGCTCAGACTCAAGATTTTGAAAGCTCAGATTTAAGATCTTGCAAACAGGATCTTGATATCTCGCGAGCTCGAGCTCGAGGTTTTGCAAGCTCATGTTCAATATCTTCAAAGCTCAAATTCAAGATCATGCAAACTTAATCTCGAGTACTTGCAAGCTCACGCTCGATGTCTCGAAAGTCCAAATTCAAGATCCCGCAAACCTAATGTCGAGATCTTGCAAGCTCACGCTGCGAAAGTTCAGCAGCAAGTTGAAGAAGCGCAGAGAAGGGGGGGGATAGAAATTAACCACCGTTTGTCGCCGGTAACCGAAGTGCAGATTAAGGAGTCCTGGCCGGGGTTAATCGGGGTGGAAAACACTTCCGGAACTGCATCATCGTCACTCGAGTGAACCGAGGTTCCGTCACCGCCGTGCACCGAGCTCTCCTATCCGTATCGCTGGTCTGTCACATGTCGGTTCGTTGAGAAACCGGAAACTTGATTCTCACAGGTCGATGCAGCCTGTTTCATGTTACACAATTACGAGTACAAAACGGGTTCTTACACACGAGAACCGGCCTCGAGTAGTTTAACCCGTGAAACCGGTTTGCCATTCTCTTATGATTTGAAAACATTACTTAAGTTTTTCAAATTAATGAAAAATAAAACATTGTCGAGTAAATATATGGGATATTCCACGCCAATTCGACCAGTGTTAAATCCCAACCCTGAATAAATTTTTAAATTCCGAATCAGGTGATACAAAAAGTCGAAAAAACAAATTCAGCCCACCAAGTTTTCCTTAACGGGGGGAGGGTTGTGTCATTTACTGGATTTTCGAAATTTTTTTCAGATTTGAAAAAAAATGGGCATTCGCAATCGACTCCAAATATTTACAAAAAAATAAAAAGAATTTGAAAAAATTTCAGGTCACGTTTTTTACCGAGTAGAATGTTAGAAAAAAAAACATGAAATGATTTTGAGATGGTCGGAGCTTATACCCCATACGTTTTAAAAATACATTTAAATAAATTACAAAGAAAAAGTCAGAGCTTGCAGATTTTCCTCTAAATCGTTGCAGTAATGTTTCAGAGAATTTTTTCGCAGTGAACACAAAAGCCTTTTGAATTTTCATCGTTGTCACCGTTATATTGTGCGAAAATTAGTATTCCGTGCGTACAATATGGACAATAAAAAAATCAGAGCCACCAGATTTTTCATCTAAACTGTTGTGCCGAGCACAAGATGGTCTCCAGTTTTTCGCTACACAGGCCGTTAAAATATTAAAGATCGAACGAGCTTCGTCCCGACGACGACAAAAAGCGGACCCCAAACGAGGGTTGAAAACAAAATCGTTGTAAAATAAAAATCTGTTCGTTAAGGGTGGCCGAATTTTTCAGGGATCGAGGGACCCTCGGACGGACGGGACGAGATGGTCCCTAGATATGCGTTAAGGGTTTAATTGAATTCCACGGAGTCGGAGCAAGAACCTCGAGCCACGCGCATCGTTTACGCAAATTACAGTAGGTAGTAACCGTTTCTGCAGGCCGAGGGTTTCACCCCCCGAGAGGCGAGCGTGCCTCGCGTTTATATTAAACCCCGCGTTGAGACTCGGAGAAAATACCGCGTGTCCGACTTCTTCGGGCTTCGATATTACCCCGAACGAGATATGTATATACGAGGCTTTCGCCAATTTTCGCGACTCACCAACGGACCTATGCGACGATAACCGGAAACCCCTCAATTTTATTCCTGTCTATTGGACTCGGTTTTTGCTCTCTCGCCGGAGGCGATCGGTAAAAATGAACCTGACGACGAGCAAAAAGCTGACGTGAATGAAAATATCACTGTAGTACCTGGGGTGGGGGGGGGGGGGGGGGTTATTGATTTAGGCTCGATATTTCTTTGATTCTCGATCCTGCAGAGAGGGGATGAAAATTTTTTATATTCAATTCAGGCATCGAAACTTTATCGTAACTTCATACTTAATTACAATAATACGACGCACCTCTTTTAGATGATTATTATTCTTATTATTTGTTAAAATTTTTTTATTTTTTTATATTGTTCTTGTCATCGGTAACCTCGTTTCTAAAAACTCTGGCTACGAGTGCTACGATTCTTTTAAAAATTTTTAATAACAGTCTTAGAACAATGACGAAAGAATATTTCTGTATTCGAAATAATTTTTTTGAGAAAAAATGAAAAACGAGAAAAAGGTAACAAGAAAATGAAAAAAAAAAAAAAAAAAAAAAAAATCTGAAAAAGAAAAAAAAAACGAAGAATTCGCAAAGCCCGCCGTTTTCACCACGCAAGGACGCAAGGGGCCAGCAAGGATAACACCTTGCGTTTATTGCGGCAATAAAAGTTGAAAACACGCCCCCTTCATTCGCGGCAAACGGCGCGAGGAAATTAGGAAGGGAAATGTCTGTTGGTACTCAGAAGCATGTATATGTGTATACACGTGTGTGTGTCTGTGTGTGACGAATTTTTCTCATTAGCTGCGGTTACGAGGCGACACTTCTTTCTCCACCCTCAACCCTCATTTCTCGCCGCTTCTTATCAACCCCGGCCAAGATGTTATGGATTTATTTTAATCCCTGGCAGGTCGAGTCGACCTGAGTCGAAATTCGGGGACCTTCTTCTTTGAAGGTACGTCTGCACTCTTCGATTACTCGGCTTTCATATCGTCGGGAACATTTTCTCTGCCAAATTTATCTTTAATGCCAATTAGATGCACGTACACAGGGTTGCCACACACGTGGAAATTCTGGAAAACCTGGAAATGTCTGGGAATTCAGTAGGGGTCATGAAAAACCTGGAATTTTTGGGGGAATTTTTAATTTCGTCATGGAAAAAACTGAAAATATCAATTTTCTATCACGGGAATTAGAAATGATTTTTTGAGGTAATAAGTTTACTTTTTTTTATCAAGAAAACAAATTGGCTCAAACTGACTTTTTTTTATTTATGTCATATTTTTCGTCAATTCGAATTGAATTTTAACCGAATGTAGAGTCAGTGAACTGAACGATTTAGGTTTTAGTAATTTACTAGAACTGGTAAAATGTCAGGAAAAACTCGGTTTTAGATTCTGGAAAAATCTGGAAATGTTATGGAATTTTTTTCCAAAAAATTTGTGCCCACCCTGCTACAGTTTTTTTTAACCTCTAACTGATACTTCGGACTCGTTCACGACATGCAGATGTTATTAATCAAGATTTTCGTAACTTACAAGTTTGAAAATGTGACTTAATTTTCGTCAATTTTCAATACCTCAAAATCAAAAATTATTGTCGTCACCTTTTCTATCTCGTCAAAAATCTCGAAAAAATTTAAGTCAAAATATTAAATTTCTTTCGTTACAGCAAAAAATTTTCGGCTGGGGTCTTCAACGACCCCAATATGCCAACAATATTATATCAGATAAAGGTGCCAGCTAAAGGTTAAATAATTATATTTTCAAGTATAAAAATTCTCAATAATCTTATCAACGATTTTTTATCCGCGTTTGAAATTCGGATGTGAAATTGCAGTCGCGCTGGGATTTGCGGGGTGGATTTTATTTTTCTTTTTTTCTCCTCATCCCTTTTTCTTTTCTTTTCTTTGCTGATTTTTTTTTTTTTTATCGTTTTTCGAATCTTCTTTCGGGAAAAAGAAAACCCGAAGCGCGCATCCCGAGTATTCGCGAGAAATACGTGTTTCCGTTTCGTGAGACGATTCGTTTCCGGGGCGAATGGAAGGGAGGGATGCGCAGGGGTTTGTCGCTCGCCACAAACAACCGACGATTGAAACGGAACCCGAATTAAAGTAACGAGGGAAATTCCGTGCAACCCCCTCCGTTTCTCTGACGCCCGCGTCGTACTTCTCTGAGGGTGGAAAGGGAGGAACGATCGAAGGGGTCAAATCGAGGGGTGGTCGGAGGGGGTGGATGGGAGGGAGGCGAGACTTGGCCAGCTTCTTCTTCGACGCTAATTGATTCAATTGAATCGAGATAATCAATCGAATCGGCGGCGTCGTCGCTTCGTCCGCTTCGTTCCTCTGAAGCCTTGAACGTTTTTGTGGGAAGAAAAAGAGAAAAACCAAACAAACACCGAGGAAAATCGTAAAGAAAAAAAAACCTCTAGCGCCCTTAATAAGCGAATTTTTTAAGAAAGAAAGCAATAATTAAGAGAGAGAGAAAAAAAATAATCACACAACAGAAATAAAAAAAAAAAAAAAAAACTAAATCGTTCGCAAAATATGAACAGAAAATTTTTGCCATATTTTTGTTATTGCGGAATTTGAAATAAAGACTGAATCGATCGATATTTTATACCGATTATCGATTTATTTATTATTTAATTATCAGATTCTTCATTTCGATTAGACAAATAAATTAATAAATGTAGATACGGTTTTTTTTTTTTTTTTACAGACAGTTTTTGGTTTTAAAAAATTGTCCGGTTTGGATTAAAAATCTACGATTTCTATTCGACGTAATGAAATATAATAAATTGGCAATTTTTTCTACTCGTTTCTAATCGATTTTAGAAAATATAATTAAAAATTTGACGAATTAAATTATATTGGCTTGAATTCGGGGTTAAAAAATTGAAATGAAGAGAATATAATCGATGTACGGTTAAGAGATGTAAGCAATAATATTATGTACACCTGCGTACTTGTGATATAATTTAATTGGATGACATCCTTTGTGCGTAATGAGGATTGAATATTGTTCGAGTGGGTTCTTTTTCGCTTTTCCTTGTAAAGGGACAAGTGTAAGGAAGAATAAAAGAAAAAAAATAAATAAATAATAAATAAAAGAGGAATAAATCGTAAACGACGATACGATTAATGAGAGAAGAAAATAATAATGAAGATCGCAAACACCTGCAACACCGTCGACTAAAAAAAGCATCCGTAACCGCGAGCGAAAGTTCCGGCAATTTGAAAAAAAAAAAAAAAAACAAAACAAAACAAAACAATCGAACACGAATCGGTAAAAATTAATCGATGAATAGATTAATTCTTATTTTTATTTTGTAACTTTCAATGTGTAGTCTGTGAAACAGTGAAAAAGTTTTTTGATAATTTTTAATCTCGTTGAAAATATTTTTGAATTTCAGATAAAAATATTTATTTATTTATCACTTATCGTACTTGAAAAAGTAAGACGGTGATAATAATCGATACGATTGATATTGAAAAAGCAATAAAACGATTGTGGGGAAAAATAATCGGGTCGATTGATTAATCGAGTTTGAAAAATAATCGATTTGTCGAAAATCGATTCTTTTGGTCATTCTTACTTCCGGCGGGCGCAGCCAGTGGATTTCCGGATGGATTTGCGGAGAGGGTGAAGAAAGGCGTGAGTCTGGAAGTCGGGGAGAAGCTGCGAAGGGAGGGAAGGGAGGAAGGGAGGAAGGGAATCCCTGTCGCCGGCAGACTCGCCGCTCTCCATCCCCCGTCCTCCTTCGGGCTGAGAAGGAGTTGAGATACAAGTCCGATAAGTGAGATGCGCTTAGGCGAAGCGAAAGGGGGATTATCCAAAGTCCTTTCTAAAATCCCGCGGGAATCCCTGCCGCCGAAGACGGACGCCGAACTCCCATCCTCGCCTCCTCCTCCTCCTCCTCCTCCTCCTCCTCTTCCTCCATCGAGATTTCTACACCTTATACCAAACGGAGCGAGTCTTCAGTTACGCATATATATTTCTCGATTTTATTTCAATCCGCGAAAAAAAGCTTGTTTGCAAAAAATTTTTAGAGATCGAAGCTTTGAAAATTCCGACAATGTAGGCAATTATTCGAGACTCGATGAGTACTTCTTTTGTTTTTCTTTTTTTCTTCTTCTTCTTCTTCTTCTTTTCGTCTCTAACTTGTATTCTGATCTCGGGAGATGCGACATTTTCTTTCCTTTGTCCTTTTTTTCTGTCATTCAACCCCCGTAAGATATATTTTTTTCCATACCCATACAAATCACCCCTTATCAATTGAAAAAAAAAAATTGTGTGTTTCGATTGTTGAATAAAATATATCCGATTTTGGTGCGATTTTTTTATACAGGAAATCGCTTAGATATTGCTGTAACAAAGCAAAGTTAGTTCTGCAACAGATTATTATTATTATTATTATTATTATTATTATTTGATCGATGCAATGCCTTCAGGGCTACAAGCTATATATACTTTAATCGCTGATGAGTATAAAAAACTGAGTGAAATAAACGAGGTGAGAAGTTTGACTTGTAAGCATATCAATTCACCAGAGTCCTCGAAGTTGTTATACAAATGCTCGAATCGATGCCAGAATTCTATCAGGCGGCAGGGCGTATAATAATAATAATGATAACAACATATATATATATATATATATATATATATATATATATATATATGTATATAGTATATAAAATATATACACAGGGTGTTTTCCAAAAGTTGCAAGCTCGCTGATGGGGTAGAAAGTGAAGTGGCTGAGGGGTGGAGGCGAGCCAACCTGAGCGAGCAGAGGAAGCGTGGAATCGGGGGTGAGATAGGTAGGTAGGCAGGCAGTGCTGAGACAGCGAGTTGCCTGTCTAAGGGATGCGGGGTGCGGTGGGGGTGGAAATCTTCGAGTAGGTAAAGGAATTGATTCAACGCCCTGGAATATACCCTAATAAGAGCAGCGCCCTCGTCCGATCCTTACACCGGCAAAACAGGGGTGGGGGGGAGGGGGGGGGGGTGAATCTTCAGGTACGCGGACGAGAAGGGAAAAATATCAATTCCCCCCCCCCGCCCCGCGCCCTAAAAAAAAAAAAAAAACTTTCTAATCCGGAGAAAAAACACTGTCGAGGGAATTTTGGGGGCGCTGATTGAAGAATTTGAAAATATTTTGTTGAAAATTCAGTATTGCCAACCCAATCAGCGACTCCTGAAAACCCATGCATGGAGTTTTTGGACGATATTCGATGAAATTTGAAATTTTTGTCCTCCATATTGGGTCTGATTTCTTAAATTTTTGATATCTGATCTCAGATTTATGATCAGCGACCCCCAAATACCATGGAATATTATGTTATAGAGATAGTAAAGCGCGATTCAAAGGGTTGAAAAACTTGAATACCGATGTGGTAGAGGAATCGATTAACCCGAATATTTTTTTTTCTTCTCCGACATTTAGCTCGTGCAAATAATATTTAAATACCGTACAGAGAGAGAGAGAGAGTATTTGCAAGCCTCGACGTAAAACATTGAATTAAACAAATAAAAAGCGAAGGAGAGGAGAAGAAAAAAAAAAGGGTCCGAGAAAATTTCTCTCAACGACTCAAAAGACGACGAGTATTTTTTTTTTTTTTTTTTACTAATATTTTCTTTCCCTTCATCGCGGATCGTTAGTTCTGTTTATTAATTGGCTCTAACGACCAAATATTGAAGGTTTGCCTCGTTCGTTTCATATTACAAATGCGTTATGTACCTACTTGATACTTCTGAGGGGTTTAACCAGCGTTCGAAATCCGCGGGGGTGAATCCGAATGGTCAAACACTCGTTAGCCCCTAAGTCGCAGCCAGCCCGAATCTGCAAAGCCAACTTTGCATGATCCTCACCCCTTGCCGACCACGTGATGCAGGCCACACGTGGCCCCGATCACTGGGAATCGCTTATGCCTCCGACCGAGGGGTGAGTGAAGATAAAAAACAAAAAATGAAGGGATGATGAACGAGAAAGAAATTGTCGATTTTTTTTTTTTTTTTTTGTTATTGTTTTGCTTTTTGTAATCCGATTTTCTTTGGTTTTTTTCTTTTTTTCGGATTGGGGGGGGGGGGAGTTTTTTTTAACGAACTTTACTCAGAAACGTTAGGACAAAAATGTCGATTAAACAATTTATTTATACGCAAGTTGTCGGAATATTTTCACTGAGCGTGCAGTGGAGAAATGGTTAAATAAATTGAGAAGTGACTCGCGGTTCCAAAAATAGTTACACATTCATGTGTACAGACGAAATGCAAATATTTATCCCGAGAGACTTGTATGTCGCCAAGCACGCTGAGCAAATTTCATACGTTCGAGAATCGCATCGTCGAGTAGTACGTATATAGGTATATACATTTTTAGTTTATTTATTTGTTTATTTGTTTATTTTTATTCAAGTTTTTTTTCTCTCCTCGTCTTCTTATGATTTTCTCCGTCGTTTTATAATTATGTTCGCGGTATTTCGGGGCAGTGAAATTGAAAATTCCAGCGAAAATTGAAACGTTGGCAAGATTTTTTTTATATTCGTTTTTTTTTTTTATTTATTTTTTTTGTGGATTCCTGTCGTCGTACCTTCATCAGGCAATTAAACGATAATTGACCGGCCACACGGCTCCCTTGGTTTGCTTTCATTTGACAGAGGGTGCGTGCAGGGTATATCTGCTGGCTAAATCCGGCTCATTAGACAAGCGATTCGATCCGAACTTTGTCTGGCATTTTGGAAAGTTCATCGAGAAAAGCAGAGAGGCATAACACGGTTTTCAGGGATCCTGGCGAGAAGTAACGTAAATTGGCCTCGCGTCGTTTCACGTTGAACGCAAAAATACTCGCCGCGGGCCCATTAAGTCTAAAGGGGGGTGGACTACGCCGAGAATGCGTCCTCTCTCTCTCTCTTTCTCTCTATAATTACGCGTGTGTGTTTCCATGGATATATACATATATATATATATATTGCGTTTGGCAATCGTCCGTGAAAGTCCGCCAACCCAAAGGCCAGGAAGCTTGATTCTAATTAATTGTCACCCTGCATGAGGAGAAAATAATTTCATTTCACCCGATGTGCAGTTTTGGATAATCAAAGCTGGCTTTGATTTGGATTTTCTGTATATATAATATATGTACTTGAAAATTTAAGAAATCGAATTATATAGACATAGTTGGATAAAATAGAAAAAAAATCTCTACCATAAACTAATTTTTACACGGAATATCGAGAAAGCTTTCAAGCATTGAGTCGTATTGAAAATCGCAATTAATAAAAGTTTGACGAACATGATTAGAGAAGCGAAAATCAAAAATTGTTCTAAATACATCGTTGGCTCAGGTAATTGTAAAATGAATTGATTTTTTTTTTTTTTTTTCTTTTTTTTTACACAAAAGTTTTTTATAAGCGGATATAACTGCACACACATCTCGAGGATTGAACGTAGGATGAATAAGGAGAGAAGGAAAAATTAAGGATAAAGTTTGTCGTTCTTAAAAGTTCTTTTCTTCACCTCGTTTTCAGTTAAAAAAAAACGATGAGACACATGTAGCTTGTTTTTTTTTTAATGTAAATCGAAATCAAGCTTAAACACTTTGAGGGGGTGAAACCACCCTCCGAAGAAATGAAAACTGTAATTTTCTGAATAGCAAAAAGAAACAAAAAAAACAAGTCAAATCACCGATCGACATGCCTTACTTTGGAGGGTGGTTTCAACCCGTTAAAATTTTTAATGGCAGATAAAAAAAAACACGTGTCGCTTAGTTTTCAGTCTACTATGACATAGTATAAAAGAAATGAAATCGGAGAGATCCACTTGGGGTACCTTCGTCGTAAAAGCGATGTCTAAGGACCTCTTGCCTGACATGACGTGATCACTAATTGTGATTTCGGTTCAGCTCTCGTCGTTCAATGTCGAGGGAGGAAAGTTTATCCCTGAGAAAAGCGGCCAACTACCCTAGAGAACTTCCCCGTCTTCTCACCACCACCTCCGGCAGGCTAAACTCTGGAGTACCTAACCAACCGCGATGATCGAATGCTTGCTTGAACCCAAGTAGTCGAGTCTTTGTCAACCGATCGCTAAACACTCCTCCAAATTCTTAACGCTTTCTGGACATTCCGTAATCCTGAGGAATTTGGGGTCTAAAAATTGCGAATGAAATTATTGTGCGTTAATGATCCTTCCGATCTACCAATTCAGGAGTTTCGTCATCTGAAATGTGGTTTTTGGTACTCGAAGAGCAAACATCGAATATGAATTTATTATTTTTAGTTTCCTGATCGACAATTTTTTTGAAAACCTGTTTCTCGGATTCTAGAGGTTCGAAAAATCGGATAATCGTTGAAATTAGAAAAGTAATTTTCCTCCGAATCCAATACCAACTTGTCTTCCATCGGTATAGGTGATGAAAAATTGCAAGAAAAAAAGAAACTGTTGATATTAGCGCGAGGTTGTAACCAGTTTTTGCAAGAACCAATCACTTCGCGACGACGCGTTAAAAAGTCTTCTGCTTCTGTCGGAAGCTTGGATTACGACGAGCCGGTGAAAAGTAAAAGAAGGTTTTCCAATTTCCTGTCCATATTTCGAGTTCGAGATAAAAAACTCAAGATCAAAAGCGTTTTTATTCAGACAACTTCAAAGTCTGAACTTGACGATCACTCTTTCTAAAATCATGTCGCACGAGAATTTGATGAAAATTTATCGACTCTGCTCGTGACGCGAATGTCTCGGTATAATTTTTTGAAAAATATTTCAAGCCTCTAGAAAACACGGGGTGGAGGAGATTTATTATTTAATTTTCATATCCGCGGAGCTTTGCCGCTAGCAGAGAGGACAAAGTAATTTCGATAAGATACGAAGCGCTCCTGGGTTCAGAGGCGTTTTTCAAGTGTCTGTGTTTATCTGTCCCAGCTCACGCACAGCCTACGCATCCCATCCAAAAGATAAGCCACGATCTCGTCGCCACGGAGGCGTACTTTACACACTAAATCGTAGGCCGTGTTTACAGTATTTTCTAAACCGATCGCTGCAGTGGTTCTTTCCGATTTTTTCTCCTCACTCGAACAATTTTTTCTTTTTTTTTTCTTTCTATCCTTACGTCAAACGTGAAAAACAAGGCTGAGAATTAAAAAGGCTGCAAGTGACATGGGGGGGAGGGGGTGTAAAACGGAGTACTTAAGGAAATACTTATTTTTCTAGGACTCAAATCATTTTTTTTTTTCTCTACAATTGTAACCAAAGAAAATAAAAATGATTTTCAGATGTAAGGGAAAGGAGAAAAAAAATTTTTGAAAATTTTTTCAAAATTCAAAATAATGCTCAGAAATGTTTTAAACTGTTTAAAAAATATTTTGAAGAAGAAAATTTTATAAAATTTTAAGGATACTCCATTTTACCCCTCCCCCCCCCCCCCCTCTATTTTTTTGACCTTGAAACGTTTGCACATCCTTTTCAAAAAAAAAAAAAAAAACCGTACCGACAGCATTTTTAATTCTCTTCTTTGGATGTACCAACCATCTGCATCAGAGATCTGGCGACGGAAATAAGGCGAGATCGATATCGAGGGGCATCGAATCGGAAAGAAAAGCGGCGCTCTTTGCTCCTTTGAGAGAAATAGGGCAGATTGGAAAATAGTAAAATTAGGTATGTGGGTCCAGGTTATTCGGAGGATCCGGGAATCCGCAGTAGCCATTTACGATTTATGAGCAAGGGTGGGAGGGAGGTAGGGATGATTCCGATCGTTTCAGAAGGTGAAATTTCGCGTCCGAAAGTTTACGTTCGTCGTAAAAAAAGCAGATTCCCGATCAAGTTCTGCCTCCCCTCCCGCTTCTGATACTTTCCGGAAGCCCCGTGAGTATATCCACATTTATTCTGCGCAGCCCGCGGCCTCTCGATTATTGAGAAGTCAGCTGGATGGAAGAGCATCGAATCCGTTTATTGGGATCGACGGTCTAAAACAACTCTACGTTACTTGATTGTCCTACCTACGAATGGATGAGAACGAAGGACGAGCGAAAATCAAAGTCCCAAAAACCTCATGTGGTAAAAAATATTTTGAAACCATTATTCTAACTCGTTTCTGTGATTCGAATGAAAGGGTTTTGAGATTGTAGAAACTGACAAGGAACATCAGTTTGGTTTCCACCCCTGATTTCGTTGAGACTCGTGTATGTTGTGGTACATTGAAAACTGAGAGACACGTGTTTTTTTTTTTTTTTTTTTTTTTTTTCTTTATCTGTGAAAAAACGGTTTAAAGGGGTGAAAACTACCTCCAAAGATGTTCCTTGTCAGTTATAATCATGATAATGATTCAATATTTAATCGAAATCATAATAATGATTTACCGAATGATCATTATATTCTGCTCCCCCCATACAAGGGATGATTACAAACCCCCGAAACACGAAACGATTATATTCTTACTCTAACTGATACGTTGTACCTTGTCCTTATAAATTCTCGTTCGACGGGATGAAACAATGCCCGCGTTGTGATCCAGGAACGATCCGTTAGTCTAATTACGAGACACGTAGGTTTGGGTTATACATACCAGGTTTACAGATTTCGCAGTCCCGGTTTCCCTCTGCGTGCGAGCGGCGAAATTACGGTGCGTGTAATGTATACTTGATTACCAAGAGCATGTGAGAGGTACACACAATAAACACCGGAGCCCCAGCATCCGTTCGAAATTAGCCAAAAGTCAAAGTTCCGGAGTGTTGAGAGTCCAAATTTTTAAGATGTTCTATTTTACTTTATTTATTCCCAACTCAAAAATATGATAACGTTTTTTTTTTACCTCAAAATCGGGACGAAACTAGCATTCCAATTATTCCCTTTTAATCGTGGACTTGATTCCCTTGGGACATAATGCGTTTTACTTATTTTTATTTATTTTTTTTTTATCAAAAATCACAAGCAAGTATATTAAATGTAGACAATTTTTGATTCCCGGTACGAGCCTCGTGCAAATACTGACATTTATATGTCTCCAAACGGAGATACAAAGAGAGAGAGAGAGAGAGGAATTGCAACATATGGCGACTCCACGCGTGACGTATGAATACAATAGTTGGGTGATATCACGTAGAGAATTATATCGCGACACCTTATAGCCGCGTCAGGTGGAGGCTCTGCAAGGGTGGTTATGGCGAGCCCGGATCCCTTTATGGGCAGGGGTTGATGTTCGACGCCATATGCAGGCATTGTGAGACCCAGGCGAGCTGCACCACGCGGATGATCAGCACTCATTGTCAGACGCTAATCAAATCGAGAGACCCGATCGCGCTCTGACTCACTCTTCAAATCAACCCCCATCCCTCTGCTTATTTCCACATTGATTCACCCTCCAGGTTCACATTCAAATCGCGTCTCCTCTTCTGCCCCCATTTTTTTCGATCCGGATTTTTTTTCAGCGGACGAGAAACGTCGCGAAGTTTTTTCCACTTGGCGTCGAAATCGAAGAAAAACGAAATTCGTACGATTTTTAAGGGCACCCGAAAGTCAAGTTCTAACCCTACGATACATTTATACTTCAAAACTGCTTTTTGATAAGAAACGATTAGAAGTGATGGCTTCGCCATTTTCGAAATTGATTAAATAGTCAAAAGGACGTGTGAAAAAATTTGCGAATCTTGATATCGAGTATCGAAGGACAAGATGCGTTTTTAAATAAATAAAAAACTCACTCGCGGGTCCCCTTAAATTTTTGCCACACCACGCAAGTAAGTATAGCTGCGCAAGCTTATAATGCACGGATTCCTCCGTGATCCGGAAAAAAACTAAAATATGCAAACGCGGACAGAAATCCGACTCGGAGATTTTCTGCACCGTGTATTGTTTATACCTGTATGAAAATGCAACTCCCAAGATTCTCCGGGGACGTTGGGTATGCAGTTTCCGGTATTATATCCCGGGTAAAAGTCGCATACGAACGAAATGGAATATGGATTTCCCGTAGCGGATAAGAGACGTCGGTAACGTTGTTGAATTGCGTGGTCGTTTCGAAAAGAATATAATAATAACAACAACACCAGACGGTGATGATAATAGAAAGAGAAAGTCTGTAGCGTATATCAGATCTGATGAAGGATAAAGTGAAATTTGGAGAAATTTTCTTCCACCCTCTGATACGATTATTTCTTTATTTATCTTCATTTCTGTTTTTATTTGCATTTTTATTTTTATTTTACTCTCTCTCTTTAACCCATCTCGCGGTTATCGCGATGATTCAATTGCTCCAACTCGATTACATTATGTTCTTCATAATATATAGGTCACCGGTTTACGGGGAAAAATGAAACGAGAACCAAGTAGTATGAGATTAAGAGAGATGACGCGAAAGTCGAGAGAAAGGAATAAGGATCAAGATCGCGGATCCTTTGTGGGCTGAAATTACGCGATAAGAAATGCGAGAGGGAAATGATGACGTGGAGGAGGAGGAGGACGAGGGTAAGGGTGATACGCGAGATGCCTATGTCGCAATAATAACAACGATCATAATAATAACAATACAACAATGATATTCATACGCGCGGCAGATTGACTTTACTCTCAAATGCTTCCGTATGCGCGGGATGGAAGATGAGGAATGGGGGATGGGGGATGGGGAAGAGGAAAGAGAAGAGATGAGCTCGTTAGAATTATTGCTACCGAAGTGAGTCGTCCTCCTCCACCTTGTGTACAGTCGGCTCTACCATTTTCCAACTGTCCTTCCTTCCTTCCTTCCTTCCTTCCTTCCTTCCTTCCTTTGAAAGCTTCTTTGCCAAACCGAGTTGCACGATTCTTTCCCAAGATTCCTCGAAACCTGAGCGTCTCCCGAGTCATTACTTAGCCTCGACTGTCGTTGGAGAGGAGAGAAAAATGCAGAATAAGAAAAACTGAAAGTGTGTGTGTGTGTGTTTGTGTGTACGGGGGGGGGGGAGAAAAATTCTAAAACTTTTTTTTATTCCAAAACGTCAAGTAGAAAAAAAAATATACCTACAATCATTTCATGTACGTGAACGAAGAATTTCAACAATCTGCCACGATTCCTGAACCATGTGCTGATTGAAAAAAAAAGAGAGAAAGAGAGAGAGAGAGAGAAGAAATGTAAAAAAAAAAAAAAACGAAAAATTCTGCTGCTGCTTAATCCGGGAATTTATAACGGGTGGAAATTAGATCGCGATCAGGGAATAAAGTGAATGTAAATTATACGCGTGCTGGCATCGCGTCGATAGTTGGTTGTACACAGCGACGGATTTTTGCAAGTGTTTCAGGAACTCATTGGATCGGTAACAACACACTTTTTCAACACACAGGTAGTATACCTTGTGCCGTAATGCCGGTTGTTAACGACACGCGAACCTTTTCTGGGAATCCTTTTCTAACATAACACGAATCGAATATTCACCACGTTATAAATTACGTGGAGGTTCGTACATACATATATATATATATATATATATATATACGTGCAACTGTACTTGTCTTAATTACTGTGCGGGTGGTGCCTGGCTGGCTGAAGGCTGAAGGTTCGAGGACTGGAATCCGTCATCGTCACGAACTGCGTGGGGACACCGCAAGAAAATTTCCACTCATTTTTTTTTTTACTTTTTTAGATGCCAATTCTGCGATTCAAAAGGAAAATTTGCAACAAGAATGATCAAGGGCCGAACCTCGGAGGGTTGATAGTGAATTATGTACAATTCGTTTAATGCGAAAATTTTATTCCGCCATTGAAAAGGTCCTAAAGAAATTTGTTTTCGGTGGTGAAGATTATTGGGAATGATTTTTACCATTTAAACGACTAAACTAGCATGTAAAATAGAATATGGGTTTAGCGTTTTTCTTAGTTTACTAGAAGATATCACAGATTGATAAGGAAAGCGATAATGTACATCTTGGAAAAGTTTTCTTAGCCTGATCCTTGAAGTTCCTAATTCGACTTCTTACCTTAATATGTAACCAGACAACCGAAAGCTAGTCGCAGTTTTTCCACGAAAGGTTTCATTGGTTAAGCTTTTATAACGAAATAAAAGCTCGGTTCTGACGGTGAAACAATTCACGTTGGTTAATGTGAGGAGCTTCTAAGGGTGTAGCAAAACACCTGCAGGAACAACGGAAACGCGTGCTTTAGCCGCAAGGGTTTACTGTCGTATACCTACATAAGAGACAAGAGTAGGTTGGATAGGTTTGAAGAGACCTCATCTTCTCTCCATTTTCAAATACGTCTTCTTTTCTTCTTCTTACGTCGTCACTCATCCCCGTGTTGTCCAATTACACTTGGAGCTGCGAGGTATCGTTTGTAGAAAAAAAAAACCGAGTAGCAAGAGCCAATCAACGAAGTCCATCGCGATATGGGAATGCGTAGGTATTTCTTGATAGACGATTCGATATTTTCGCTTACCTGTTACAATTACCTAATCTGTAAATATACACCGAGCAATCTCGCCGCTCGGTAGTGGTACGAGCCTGGAAGTACGGCGTCGATGCAGCCATTTCCCGGCCCCGTCTGATCGCGATAAGGTAATTCGACGGGACAGGAAATGGCTCGAAATCCCTCCGGGTACAATTTGATGTCCGCAGAAACCTGCACGGAAAACTTACTAATTCGCACGCAACCTGGCGTGCAGCCTGAGGCGGTGGGATCAGGTCTAAACCAGTGGCAACGTTCACGAAGAGGGCTTCCACGATTGCTTGTAATTTCTTATTTCTCATTGACAAAGACGAGAAGATTACGGATCGATCCTACAAAGACCCGAAAGAATGAAAAGAATCGAAACCCAGCAAGTGTCTCAGTCCAGGATCACAGGAGTTACGTTAACGTGACATGGTGGTATCCATTGGTCCTTAATGTCGTTGAATTTTTACCCCAAACACCATACATGACCATCAAGAAACAATTCCAGTAGGCACCTTGGATTCTCATTCAGGATTTCCGACAACTGGTTACGCGGCTATCTGGACCAGACACAAAGGGAGCAGACGGTACGTGGAGGGGGGCTGAGGTAGTTAATGAGTCGCGTTCGGGTCCTCCTGCAGGTTGCGGACTACGGAATCCCTCCGGACTCCGATCTGCGGGATGGTGCCGTGGGAGGAGGGAGCGAGAAGAGGTAAGACGAGGAGCCGAGATCCGAACTCTGCTTCCGAGGCAGAGAGGCTTATATATCTGCCGGAACTAATTGTCCCATAATTCACTCCTGCCGACGTATAACTGTGGAGCTGTACTTGCTTCCTCGCCGCCATCTCTTTCTTCCTAAAGGATAGCTGGCTCGTTCTATTTCCCCCACACTCGATTTCCTTGTCTCATTCCACCTTCGCCACTGAACTCGTATAGACCACTTTCACCCACCAACGAGGACCTTAGAGTTATCGAGCGACAGTCGAGTGGTAATTACGGGGTATCTATGATCGAGGTGATTCCAGGAAGACTGATCCATCATCGATTCGGTACTCCTTATGTCCGTAATCGTCCAAAAGTTTGAGTCCCATCAATGATAAGCAGAATAGGAACTTTAACACTGTGCAGCAAGTGTGCGAACGATGATGATTATTCATCCGAGAACCAGACAACCAACCAACCACGTCCTTAATTTAGCGACACGCTATATTGCGTCTGTGATTGTCGCGCCGGTTTCGCATGCGAATTTTTTGCAGCCGTCGTTTGCCGACTCGGGATGAGAGTCTGGCGGAGGATGGATAGAGAGATCCAAAGATTGAGTGAAGGGGGAAAGAGAGTCTTGATTAACGAGGGAAGTAATGAGATAAATAAGGGTACTACATCTGGGAGCCGAATGTCGGTTGGAAGAATGAGTTCTTGGCGGTGTGTACCCAGGACCATCAGCATCATGGAACGATGGGTAGCCGAGGCATCTTCGCGTACACCATGACGATGATGTGTCTCGTTCGTTTTGTCCGGTTCCATGAGGAGGAACTGTGCGAGACCGTTCCAGATCGCTCAAGCTTGCCCCGTAGCTCGAGTAGAGCGGAGAAAAAGGTCCGGACAGAAAAAACACGGCCGCATGCGGCCACTGCGGCGTGACTCGAGTCGAGTCTGGCAATTAGTAGGATTAATGGATTCCGAACTGCGGCTTGCAGTTAAACGCACGCCGGACGACCGCGGTGCGTATCCTGTAACCCGGCTATTGTCGCGATTAGGCAAGCCTTGTACCCCAGACGTACAACTCGCTTCCATAAATCAAGCCAACCTGCCGCATCTTGACTCGCCGCATTCGCTTGGCTCGACACTAGAACCATATCCACTCAATTCTCTGCCCCTCCGGCGTTGTTCTTAATTATTTACAGGCTTAATAACTAGCCGGTAATTTTTCGCCCCGAAAAACCAGAAGCCCACTGAGTTGGTATCTAAAATAGATCCAACGCTAGGAGATGATCCCAATTTTCACAGAATTAGAGACGCCGTGACTCTCATTGGCTTCCCAATTACTATCGCTGGAACCATTTTGGATGAGTTTAAATGAGCTTCAGGGGATCCGGAAATATCGGTGAGAGTTCGAAGCTCGTGAGTTAAATGAGCTTCTCAAAGAGCCCAAAGCTCGATGGGTTGTCGATTCACCGATGCACCGATGGTCTCTCTAACCGCAAACGGATTGAGAAACCGAATTTGAATCGCCGCGAGCTGCCGCATGAAGATGGAAATTTCGAATGGTCACGGGTGTCCGAGGACTAGTTTAACCAGGATCGAGAGTATCGAATGGGCCGAAAGCGTTGTGCCACTGCAGTGCGTAAATCTAGATCTCCGGACAGTTACGAGTTCTCTGATATAAACGATCGCGTTTAGTGGTACCGGCGGTGGCTGCTGCCGCTGGATCACTGGGCGTGGGCGTATCGAGGAGGAGATGAAATCGTACGATATTACTACAGAAGAAGAAAAACGACGGAAGGAAAGAAGAGATGAGAGTGAGAGAGAGAGAGAGAGGAGAGTAACAAACCAGACCAGCTGTCGCGGCGCCGTCAGAGAGCCATCCGAGTATCGTAAACGAAACGTGGAAGAAGAATATCGCTCCTCGGACTCACGATCAGAACAGTGTTTGATCTTCCCCTTGGATCTCTCTCTCTCTCTCTTCCAGTTCCCCTTTTTCTACTATCTCTCTCTCTCTTATCCTCTCTCTCCGCTCCTTATTTCTGCTTGGCAAATTCTCGGTGTGTTAGACGTCAGAATTGGAAAGAAGACGTCGTGTGCCCGACGTCGTCGTCAACCAGCCGGCGGCGTTGGGTCCTTCTCTCTGCACCATCAGCGCCAGAAGACGACGGTTTAATAATATCGCAGGACGCTTTCGTGTGGTGCCTCGTGAAGAGAGGGGAAAGAAGAAGAGGGGCTCAAGCTCGTCGCGACACGGAGAGATACATGCAGCCTCGCCGGGGAAGGGGGAGGGTCGACGTCGACGTCGACGTCGACGTCGGAGTTGACTCGGCTTGGTGACAGTGTTGGCTAAATATACACCGTTCGCTCTCTCCTCTACCCCCTTCTTTCTTCGTACTTTATCTCTCTTCCTCTCCTTCTCTCTTTATTCTCTCTTTCTGTCCTCCGCACCGCCCACACGTAGGTACAGCGTGGACAGCGAGACAGCCAACCAGTTCTCGGCTAACTTCATGTTCAGTGGATTTACTCGCGAATTGCTCGAGTGCACGAGGCCTTCTTCGAGGCGAGGCGTACCAACACCACCGTCTTTTCTCCGTTGTGTTGCACTCCTCTGCAACGGGCCACATCCACCCACTTCACCCAAGCTCGACATGAACCACGTTTGTAACTACATCTAGCCGACACCCTGTCCCTGTCGAGTCGTGTTTGTTGGGACTACGCAGCGCGACTCGCTTATCCACTTACCTCTGAATCATCCGGAAATCGATCCAAGCCCGTGACCATCGAGGTTGGACTAAAAAGTTTCGTGATAACTTGGCGGATTGACATTCGATCGTTGGGGGCTAGATTAATACTGGCAATTGATAGGGTTTCGAACGTGTGGAGTTTAAACTTGTTGGACAGTAAAAGAGGTGGAAAAAGTGTTGATTAAATTCCAAGGTAAAAACACAGTGGAGATGATAATTACACAAAGTTTACTTACAGGCTGTGAAACGATTAATCAAAGAACGGAGAAGTGTCTGTCTGATGTCTAGACTCTTCGGTGAACTGATGATTAAGTTAACGAAGTTTGACAGGCGTAGAGTGAATAGAGCGTGTATAGAAGAGTCGTCCATGAAACACAACGAGATGACGGAAGAGCATAAAATCGGAAAGCAGAGTGCAGGTGGATGCGAACTTTGCATCATCCCCCGAAGTCCTGCATGATTTAGGGGTGGGTATTCCAAGTGCATGCAGCCGTCGCGTCGCGACGCGGCCAGCCTTAAGCCAGCGGAAATTCAGGACGCGGTTTTTAAAAGAATAGCCTGTGATTTATGCGACAACGACGACTACGACGAAGCACGTTAGCGCCGTTAGAGCCAAGAAACGGTTTATGGAAACGTCACTGTCTCTCCGGCACCATGAAAAATCTCTGTGCAATGCAGGGAGAAACTCCCAAACTATACATCATTTTCGTGAAGAAATTCCGCGCCAACAGCTATGGGCGTAGGATATATTACAACGGAACTGCAACGACTTGAGAGAAACACCTGAGCTGTCTAGACGACGGGGCAAAAAACTTTTACCGATTCCGGAAAAATCGTCACATTCTTTCTGTAATTTTGCCAGTAGGTGTTGAAAGACTGAGAAGGTTGAGAGGCTTGATTACCAGACGTGGGGATCATTGCTGGAACCTTGAATTATTCGCAGAGCTTTTTTTTTTTTTTTTTGTTTTTTTGTTTTCTGTTTTTTGCCTACTTTAAAGATCCATCGAGAAGGGGGTAATATTTTCGAGGCTCCTTAACTTTCGGCGTGAAAATTTCAGGAGCTTTCCCGACGATGGTCCGGGAGTGCAAAAGTTTCGTCGACAAGTGGTCCTGCAACCCCCGCTGATTCCCAGTGCGGAGAGAAAACGAGGGAGGCAGGCAACTTTCTCACGAGTTGGTATTTAAAACACTCGAAATACTTAATAAGAAAGTTATACTCGGTTGGAGTTTTCCTCACCGTGCGGCTATGAAGAAGAAGGAGAGCCTCGCCGAAGGAAAGAGGACTTTAAGTTTCACGAGGTATTGAGACGCGGCCGCGCAAGTTTAAAGTTCATCCCACCGCGGTAAAAAGGGGCTTCGTCCTTCCGAGGTATTTCAACGTTCGTTTTCACTCGACTGACTGCCGCCATCGCTGCGTCTTCTTTCTTATACGTAAGTAATAATAATCCCACCATTTTTTTTTTTTTTTTTTTTTTTTTTTTTTATCTCTTACTCAACCTTACATTCGCCAGTGCTCACGGTTCCACTGCTAATCGACGCTTCGCGAACGCTTCGACGGTCACTCGACTCGGTCAACTTTTCCCGGCAGCAGCTTTCAGACACTCTTTGCCCCTCGTTTTCTTCCTCTTCGATGTTTCCTCCCCCTCCCACCAATCACAGACTCGGAAACTCCACCGGATTGTCTTTAAACATCTTATCGCGCTTCGCCGAGTTTCAAAAGGTCTCAAACTTGCAGGCACATAGTTCGTGTACGTAATACACATTGAAAGACTAGCAGACAGTCCACCGTGAAGAGAGATGTCTTTACTCTTCTTAGACTTGAATTTTTATGGAATTTTTATACGGTGTAGAAGAAGTTCCTTTCCTACTCACTGTCGCCTTGTAATGTAATAATTTTATTAATGTTTAATATTATTATTATCAACGTCTTTATAATATTTTTTCCGCCTCTTCGCACCGAGCAACGTCGTATTAGCAGTGCGAAAAATATGCCAAGATAGGTGCTAAAGATATTGAAGTAGAGAAAATAGAGGTAAACGTGCTTCTTTGCTTCGTGAAAAGATCGGGAAATAAAGAGAATTATCAAACGGGCAATCGCCTTTCAAAGTGGAATTTCTTTTTCTCGTTTCACTGAATCTTGGTGCAGTAAAATGAACCGATAACCGCGTTACTGGTCTCGAAAAGAACCGTCAGACTGGCAGGTCCTTTAGAATCTGCGTTTACCTCCAATGAACTAGTTGCAGGAAACCTGGCGATCGTCTACAGACGGATTTCGAGCTCGTCTCAAAGCAGCGTGATCTATACGTATAAGTATAATTCACAGTTCAACGATCTTTGGAAGACGGTCGGTCGACATGTTCTCGGACATAATTCGAGCCAGGTGTCGAACATTACGGTATCATCATCGTACGTACCTACGAACACACCCAGAGCAGTTAGTAATTATTATAATATCCTGGTCATTATAGGCATATCGTCACAGGCAATATCAACGTGGCATTACCAGCATCATCATCATCATTATCATCATCATAATCATAATCATTTATTACAGTCTAGCAGCTCATAGGTTGCCCTTCGGGCGCGGTTAGGAATCTCACGAATTGTTTCTTCTTTACCTCATCCCCCCCACCAATGTGAATAAAAATCGCAACACGACCATTGTCAAGGCTTCACGTACCGTTGGACAATATAAATCGAGGTTACTTAGGTCGACGGTTCAAGACCTTACAAAACCTGGAAACCCGGATCGCCAACTTTCGCGTGGCTCACCGATTTCAGTGAGAGGCAAGAAACGAACGATGAGGCGACGGTGAATTTTTACCTAGTTTATGCAAAGCAACTCGATTTTACGCCATCTTGGAACCCACTGGTTCGAAATTCCCTCTGAGAAGGGAAGGAGTCTGCATCAATAAGGTGGCTTGCTCTGTTCAGTTCACTTCTCTGGACATGCTGGAGCCCAAAGGATGAGCTTACAGTTAGAGCACACAGAGTGGCTGGTGTAACATCCGACGGTGGTGGGTACCGGCTACTCCCTGCGGTGTGTGTCCAGGACTAACGCTGGAGCGGCTTAATACACTGGCCAGGATACACACTCGGCGTCGTCTCTACCACACGCGACGATCTATACACCGAAATGCATGAAACATGACTCGTCAATAGCCCTGGGCTACCGTCGTATTGCTCCTGTATCCAGAACCGGTCGTTGCCACTACCGGTCTCGACGTTCCCACTCTACGGGTCCTCGTCTTCAGGACTACGGGGGGCTGTGGCTTGATCTAGGCTTTTGTTCGCCAACCTCACTTTACCTCGTAACCATGACATCGCTCTCTGGGTGGTGAAATTATTATATTCTTTCTTCAATCTCACTTCGAAGAGGACCAGGAAGACGAAATGTTGTGGAATGAAGATTAGTCTCATGGTCTTGAGACTGTCCATTCTCGAGGCAAGAAGAATGATAGTCTATACCTAGTGGTAGGTAAGCGTCACTTCAGACGATTCAATCGAATGTCAAGCATCACGAATTTCTTCAAGTCAAGTAAACTGGTCCGACAAGTAATTTGGTTGAAATCTGAAACCCTTTCCAATCACGCATCGACTCGAACTTGTCTAGAATCGTGTACCTACGTGGCAGACTGGATACGTCAAAGTGACAAAAAGTCCTTTGGCTCGGTGAAGTGTTTGGGAATGTTACGAGTCCGTTTGATCGGCGAACGCCTGGTTGGACTTGAATCGTCGAATGTTGGTCCTTCTCACAACGTTTCGACTACGGCCACCCGGTACACACAGAGATGGCAATTGTGGATAGAAGACAATGGCAGAGATAGGGCGTGAGCAGAGGCTCCGTAGCCAGCTATACTAGGGATAACGTGCGTGCGGGCGTATAATGGAGAATGGCCGACTATACCAGAGATATTCCATTACTCAATAGCGCCGCGGCTTTCACCGCACAAGCACACACAGTCATGGCCTCCACATGCCATACTCCATAAAGACATTAGCCCGCGAACCCGGTAATTATGACGACAGCTCGCGTGCCTCAACTGACGGATGGAACGATGGATACATCGAGGTTTGTCCCCGCACGTATATACATACCAATTCCGCACTCCGTACCTACTTCCAGCGGTCTCATCATCCGGCCACACGCACGTCGTTTACGCGACGTTAATTCTCTTCCAAAAGTGCTGGAAGTTGGATTTGGATCATCAGTGAATCCGCGCTACAGGTGGTGGGCGAAAGCATACTCCAATAATTCTCGATCCTTACTCCTTCATCATGGAACTCCACCAACGATCAACTTTCTAATGTAGGATATGCGCTAGAGCAGCCAAGCGAATTTCCGTCAATTGACCATCAGCGAAATTTACTTCATGGTGCAGCCTGCAGAGCTCTCACTTTCGCGGAACCGGAAACTGGGGCTTACCCTTGACCGCTCCCAGGTACAGCCGTTCTCTTCCCGCTAGCCAAATGGCGCACGCTTTTGCAGGGGGGGGGAGGGGTCAGATTTCACAGCGCGAAAAATATATCCCTAATTGATCCATCATGCTGGGGCCAAAGTCTGGAGTCTTGGTTGTTGGGAAGTTTGGGAAAACAACTTGATTCGGTATCGTTACAGCTGATGTCCTGAAACCAATTTCCTTTCCTTGACCTCTCAATCTGTCTTAAGAACCGTTTTTTCTCTGGCGTCTTTCTACTTTTTAGCATATACGGTATTCGATAATGAATATATATTACACGTGAGTTTGAAAGTTGAAGCTCTCTTGCATGGGAAATGAATTGAATAAAAATACGGAACGGCAGCTGCGTCGTGTCATTGGGTTACAGTACGAAAACCATGTGGAGAGGAAATGTAAATGATGATCTGATAAGAGTAAGTAAATTCATTATATGGCATATTCTATCTCTCTCTCTCTCTCTCTCTCTCTCTCTCTCTCTCTCGCCATGCGTGGACGGTGGATACGGGAACGTTGTGTATATTACCTTGGATCGTGGATGTTTGAAACTTGGCAAAGTTTCAGAAGCGTATACCTACGCCCGTTGAAATCCACGCCCGGATGAAATTTACAGACACGTCAAAATTTTGGCTCGACTGGCAGTCCGAGTACGTATAAAACGCCGCCGAATTGATACGGAAATGCCCATAAACGAGGATGCCGTTGCAATAGCGAGACGATATACGGCACCGGCTAACGG
The DNA here is from genome assembly GCF_021155765.1 of Diprion similis. Lineage (NCBI taxonomy): Eukaryota > Metazoa > Arthropoda > Insecta > Hymenoptera > Diprionidae > Diprion > Diprion similis. Next base: position 3,014,683 of record NC_060111.1, on the reverse strand, counting down.
CATCGCGACATAAACAGTATAAATAAGGAAATTTATACGCTTAGCCTGCACTGCGGGAATCTACATCACGTCGCAACTAGTGCCTCACTATAAACATCCCTGCGTTTATTCTTACACCGGAGATGCTCACCTTCTTCGTCTGATCAACTTCGCACCCTCTATGTTGGTGCAGAATTTACTGCAGGGTGGAAAAGTCGAGATCTGTGATTGGTGGATTGTCTCAATGGTGCTGTTGAATCGCATTTAACCATTTCGAACGAGGAAGGTATTTCAGATCGATCTCTCCGATTTGGTTTCTTTTTTAACATGTCATAATAGACTCAAAACTAAACGATACTTATTTTTTTTAATCTGCCATTAAGCACCGTAAAGGGTTGAAACCACCCTCCAAAGTATGGCATGTCAGCGGGTGATTTGGTAGTTGATTTTGTTTTTTGATTGAGAAAATGACAATTTTCATTTCTTGTTATGAGAAAACTTTTCCGGTTGAATTCTTGTTCTGACATGCCTTACTTCGGAGGGTGGTTTCAACCCCTCAAAGTGTTTAATGGCAGGTAAAAATAAACACTTATCGCTTGGTTTTCACTCTACGATGACATGTTACAAAAGAAATCGAATCGGAGAGGTCAATCTGGGATGTCTTCTTTGTTAGACCCAGAGTGAGGTTTCAAGGCCCGTTTCTGAAGACTCGGAGATATCTGAGACAGTACACAGCCATCACTCTAAATTCTATAAGCGACAAAACCACCCCTCTACAATTGTTTACCAGAGTTTACCGTAGAGGTGGGGTCCGAAAAGCGAGAGTTAATGTCACCGGCACTGACAATGAGTCATCTTACAGCTTAGAAACACCACGTCGTGTAGGTATATTCACCTCTGAAAGTGACGGATGCACAGCATTGTTTCCAATCTCATCCGGGACGACGTGGGTGAGCACAGACAGAGTTTCTCTTGAAACAGATCAACTGTTTTGTGTACGTACACTTGTGAGATGACAAGCGACACGCCACGTCGTCGCTACCTTGATGAACACATCCAATCCAGCTTGTCAGTGATTCGGTGTTGTATCGAGGTACTCGACCTCCGAGAAGTAGGTAAGTCACAGAAATCCTGTCCAACATATGAAGTAGTTGAAGACTTGAAGTACACGATAGCGAAAATTTCGTCATGACCACACGCTGATCCCTGAGTAACCTTCGTTTGCACAGGGTTGACGGTGACGGAATTGCTGGAATCCGGTGAATCCCTTTGGAGGAAAAGAGCCTTCAAGGACTGGACGATGGTCCTGGCAGAGTAGGTTGGTCGACTATCCTCCTTTTCCCTCCAATACAGCTCTTTTAAGGTCCAGTTTAGTCGAGTGAATATTATACCTACTCGTGAACATGGAGGACGATTAACAGGAAGTGGGTGGCAGGTACTTGGGTGCCAAGTACGAGAGCAGAGAGAAGTTCCAATATCGGATGGTACCGGGAAAGTTTCAGCCTGTCGAAACTGCCACCAACGACGTTAAGGCACTAACTTTGTAAACACCGAAGAACCTGTCACGGTATCGATCTTCGAGTTTCGTCAACTTGTAATTTCACCCCTCAGCCTCAGCCTCAGCCGCGCCGGCACTCTCGATGTTTCACGTCTTTCCTCAACTCGAACACGCGCGTTGCTTTGGACACATTTGGAACAGTTTGACTTACTCAGACAACGTTTCACGCGACAGTCGGTGCAGCGTTCCGATTTTCCTGTTTGATCTCCATGCGGCCCAAACGGGCCCTTTTCGTCTAATTGCAAATTCAGGGTGTCTAGTGGAGTGGGAAGACGGCAGGCGGAGGGACGGAGTCGTGTGGCGAGAGCCTCATCACTGCGTCTGGTCTGACGATGAGCTTAAGCCGTGCGGCGGGTCCGAGCATTGTTTGGAGCTCCAGGAACCCGGGAACCGAGAAGGAGGAGGATTCAAGCTGAGAGTATAATGAGGAGGAGGCAGCAGGTAATGAAGACCGCTCAATCTCCTGACCATATGGTCCTGGATGGAGCTCGATCCTCATCGTCAGTCCTCTCGATTTTAAGTACCTGGACTTGGTTGGTTCGAATGCTCTGAAAACCATTGGCGCCTTGGCCCTTATTTCTTTCCATTTTTCAACGCGTTTCGAGTAAAATTGAATACACCGAGAGTAATTTGAGTTTGAGGACTTTATTTTTTAGAATTTCAAGAAGATTTTGGAATTTTTAATGGATTTAATTGTCTTAAGAAAAAAAAAAAGAAAACTCCTAAAAATAAGTATGATTTTAGATCATCCAAGCTGTAACCCCACCCCCTCCTAAATAACGAGTCCGTTTCCATGAGGGTTCGGTCTGACGAAGGCCCTGGAGGTACCTGAAGGGCCAGGCCCGCCAATTATCCCCACGTCTCTCCCAACTGGCGCGAACGAACGAGTGTGGAACACGGGCCAGAGGGGTGAGTCTGGTGCACCGGGAGATAATTTAGATATCAGACAGTCTCGCCCGAGGGTTCGCGTGCCAACTGACGCGCCCTGCGCCCTTCGCCCTTCACCTCTTGTTTAGAAAATTCCCGAAACAAAAAAAAACGAAAAAAGGAGGTCGAGAATGAGGGGGAGGAAAACGGGAGCGGCTTTGTCTTGGGCCTTCCGAGAAAGGGTCCTGGGATCAGAACCATGTCGGAGATCATCGCTGCTGCTTCTTCTTCTTCTTCTTCTTCTTCTTCTGTTTCTTCTTCGAGGATCATACAAAACGCTCAGCGTCGCAGGGCAACCCCCCGCGGCGGCACTCATCGGGGCCCGCAGAAGTCCCGGGTAATTTTGGGACCGAGAGATGGATTTATTGCGCGTCGAACGGCCCTCGGGGGTCTAATTGGTAACAGCGTGAACAACCCGGGATGCAAGCAGCAGGTACCCCAGGGATGAAGGTACACGTGTACTCCTTATCCTTACGCAGGCCGTGACCATGCAGCGGAGTAAGGACGTGGCTCCTTGGGGCTGCCTTATACGGCCCCGTTTTATTACCGAACGCTACTCATCCTCCTCAGGATTGCAATATGTAGGCGGGTTGTGTCTTCGTCTTATTCTTCTTTCTACGCCCCTGTCATCATCTACCTGGTAATCACTCTCGGGTCCTGCCGGTCATTATCGTCCTTACACAGCTTACAGCTCTCTCACCTTGCCTAAAACCCCAAACAACCCTTCCCGTATTTATTACGTTGAGATTTCTTCGTTATATGTCATTTGGAATACGTCATTCAGTTTTTTTTTCTTCATTTTTACCCATTTTCACAATTTCATTATCAAACCGATTTTCACGAACAGGTGAAGTACCTATATGACAGTCCGAAGAATATAAAGATTCCTGGATTTTTTATCGTACCCCCTGGAATTTTGTACCCCTTGATGAAATTATTCGTTTACCATAAAAAGAAAAGAAAAGAAAAGAAAGTAGAATTTTGAAGGAAAAACGTTCAGGCTGTATGATAGTATTGAGAATAAATAAAGACTGGAACATTTACGAGTATATAAATCACGCAAAACTTTACCCTGACAATGTGGAACAGAATCGAAAACTTTAAAAACAATTTACAAACTGTTGAATTCAAAAAATATCTGGATATTCGTGTTTGAATAATGAATCATTTTTTTATTTAACCAGATTTTGTTTTTTAACTCAAAATTATACCGTAAAGAGAGCTTCATCAATTCCGAGTGAAGTGAAGTGGTGAAGTTTCGGGGATTTGAACTGAAGTGTGTTCAAATATACATACATACAGATAACAAAAATGTTTAATTGCTTCCATAATTTACTACCCTCAGCAATTATATTAGTCATTTATTTTCATTCTCATTGCAATCAGAAGAATTGAAAATCATGGTCCTTTGAAATCTTTGACTTAAGAAGACAACTTTGACCTTATATTTATTAATTACACAGGGGGGGTTGAAAATTCTTCAAGCAACGGAAAATTATTTTCCATGACACGTGTATTCACGTATGTTTTATGTGTCTTCGTGTACAGAAAACGCGAAAGTTTCAGTGAAACGAAATCCGCGCCCTCGGCTCGTAAATACAGCTTAATTAAGCCGTTATTTAATTAAAAAGTTATCAGCCGGAGTTGAAATCATCCCCGTATACGTTGTTTTATAGAGAAAATGAGAGAAGTTCAGGATTACGTATGATTTTATCAAACCCTGAGTGCCACGCTGATTAAGACATAGGTATAATATCCTTCCGGGAGGACAAATTCAAAGCAGATTTAGGTACGTCAACCCTCAACGCCTTGATAAGGTTAACCTTAAGGGTGAAGGCCGCTGCGATGAACGATTTTCGAGAACTTTTTTCACGAGAATAACTAATGAAAAAAAATATATTAAACTTGTTTTATGTAAATTATTACATCAATCATTTTTTTTTAAATTAACAAATATATGGGCCTTGAGTTAATACGATGGATAAAAAAAATTTCCCTCCATTGTGACCTTCCATCGAAAAAAAAAAAAAACGAGAATAAAACAATCGAAAATTTTCTAAATTTTTTAACCATTTGCAGGTGAAAACCACCCAACAATTATTCGTCCCTAACTTGATGATCCCCTAATTTTTTCTCGTCTAGATGTTTTTCGAGCCTGCGTCTCGGCGGCGGTTCCTAACATCTTGGAGAGTGGCTTAGGAGGCCTGAAACTCTCTCTGACATGAGTCACTCTATATGCAGTGGTGTATATGGGTCGTTAAGACTTCGGGCGGTGCGGCGACGGGCGTAATCTTATCTTGAATTATCTCTGAACCTTGTTCGCTTGACAAACTGTACGCACGCAAACCGTGATGCAGGAACGCATGTGCGTAACAACATCACAACACGGGCACGCGTGCGCTTAGACCTCACGTTCACATTCCCGGACTTGATAAACGCTGAACACAGAAACCTCTGGGAGCGAAATTCTCCTCGAGGCGAGGATCGTCGCTGATGCAATAACACGAAAATCTACAGCATTCGGTCTGTTTGTGTTTTACATTTCTTTTTTTTTTTTTTCTTGAATTTTTGTGAATTTTATTCGGAATTTTGTTGTTTTTTTTTAATCATCCTAAAAGCGTTTAAGCCTTTGAGAGCATAAAAATTTAAAAACAACCCCATCAAGGTCAACGTATATGAGTTTGAAATTTTTAATCGTGTTTTTGAAAGTGACACTATCTTTCGATTTTTTTGAAAATTTTATAGTTTTTTCAAGTAATAAAAAAAATCTCAAAAGTTACCAGGAAGGCTCTTTTCAGGGGTAGTAGAAAATATCTAAAAAATGAGGAAATGAAAAATCAATATCGTTCAAACCGTCCAATTCCACGCCAAATCGGACTCGATTTTTTTAAATATTTTTTACCACCCCTCAAAAGAGCCTTCCCGGTGAAGTTTGAAATTTTTTTTCATTAGGCTTGTTAAAAAAATATCTGAATTTAAAAAAAAAAAAAATCGTCAGATACACTCACTTTCAAAAACACGATTCAACATTTCAAACTCAAAAATCTTGATGAAAAACACTTTTGTGTATTTTTTGTTGTATCTTTTTCTGCAAAGGTCATCTAAAAACAATGATTAAAAAAAAAAAACAACGTTCAATTTGGTCCATTATTAATAAAGTTATGAAGAAAAAACGAAGAAAAGCGCGATTTTTTTCTGTACCAAGTAATCAAAATAATCTGAAAATTTACCAGAAAGGCTGCATATCTAATTATCAAAGAAATTTCGACACCAGGAAGGATACCTGAGGAAAAAAAACTGAAAATTCACGTCGAAAAATAAACACCGAGGTTCAATTCCTGGAGGGCGAGAGCCGCGCAAGAGCTTAACGAGCTTAACTCTGTCCCGCGTCGCGACGCCGTTCCGCAGCCTCGTATTTTCTCCCCAATTCGATCTTCTCGATACGTGTGGTTGTGGGGCACATACAGAATCACGGAACGAACCAATTACGGGAACAGAAAGGAAAGGGGGGAGGGGGGGGGGACTCGCTGCACACTGATCGACTTGCACCGAGCTTTTTCGGAAATATATATATATAACGATGGGAAATCGAAACATGTGACAAGGGAAGGGAAGCGGATGATTGTTTTCTCTTCCTTTCTTTTTCTTCTTCTTCTTTCTCCTCCACTCATTCGATCCTTGTGAAAAATTCAGAGACCGCGAATTTTTTCACGTAAACAGGAGAAGTTATTTTCGTTGTAATTTCGGATGCGAAGCTTTTTGTCTGTGCTCTGGATTTGATTGTGTTGTTTTTTTTTTTTTTTTTTCTGGTTTCGATGAGATTCAAACAACGAAATTGCCAAAGGATTTGAGATTTTAAATAAGAATGCAAAATTCGGATACTGGTAAAACAGTGCAACAATCAAACTCACGATGATAATGTCGGAAGAAAATAAAAAAATGGCTCAGAATATACAAAAGTTATATGCAATATCGTGTTACTATTAATTTAAAAAATTAGAAACCGCTGAAATTTCTTACATCAGCGATACTGGTTCAAAGGAATAGCGTGAAAAACGTTCTTCGCAACGATTCGAACGAACTTTAACCCCTTGGAGAGTATTTCGTAGAAAAAAAAAAATCAACAACAAAAAAAAAAACAGTGTTAATCTCTGTACGTATATTTCGTGCCTGGAAAAATCTGAAAACGATCGTAAGCCCTGGGGTAAAATCTAATCGTTAAAATTGTCCCTCGTACCTGGTTAAAAGGGAAAAAAAAATTCGGGAGGATTTAAGGGCCGCAAATTCACCCTTCTTTGAATCGAGATTATTTTCCCTATGTGTGGCGTTTCGTGCGAAGAGAGAAAAGGGGACGAAAGTGTTTGCAGATTTTCGAGTACTAAGTTTGTCTTTCCCATGCAGAGCGACTGCGGTTCGGAGATGAAGTGAGTACAGACCTACAGGTTTTAAAACCTCGGTTCAACCCACGTTCCGGACGTTTAACGATGTTTGGTCATAGTTCCTGGACTCGGAGAATTTCCGAGAGATTCTTCACGTCGAAAAGAGAGAGAATTGGCCGGTGCGAGAGGCGCGTTGACCCCTCGTGTCCAACACGCGACCAAGAGACATCCAAATTTAATTAAGGACCGATATTTGCTTAACGGATCTCCACCTCCGTTCCCTTTTCCCGTTCCATCGACTGGCACAGGTAGCCCATTGTGTTACAAAAAACTCTGCCGCACCTCTCGACGTCCAAGTTGACGCGTCCACTCGAGAACTTTTCTGTTCTATCGTAGGTTGTAGATAATAGTGTCTAGATATTCCGCTCGTGCTCACGAGCAAGGGGGGGAGGGGGGAGGAGGAGAAGGAGGAAAATGTCGAGAGGCATCGACGAGAGAAATAATCTCAGGTCGAATGGAAAGAAAAACGATGAGAATTTTTGGCTGCTCTTTTTTATTCCGCATACAACGAAGGTGTGGGAGGAAATTTTTTTTTTATACTATACAAATGATGGAGAATTTATTTTCACTTTTTTTTTTATACGTTTTAATCCGTACGGATTCCAATACGTTATGAGGTGATCGGTAATACGGATCGATTTTTACTTGGGCATGAAAAAATTTCGCACTTTTATCGAGAGTTTATCGAAATTTTAATAGGATGTAGTAAAGACTATTTAATTTCTAATATTCTGTGGAACTGTTCCTAGTTCCTAACGAAAACTGATTTATGTAATTGATAAAGTGAGCGGAAATTTATCGATTGAAAACGAAAATGTGAAATTATGAATCGAAAGAATTTGAATGACTTCGATTTTTGGTTTTTAAAAACATGAAATCATTCCGAATTTCTAAATTTTACGTGAAGAAATTGTGCTAAACGTTTGAAGTCTTGATTAAACGGTTCCAATTCCTTAACGTTCCATTGATTTTCAACTTACGATATAAGCTTTCGTTTCATAAATGATTCGTTGAGATTTTCCAAGAGATCACAAAAATCACCAAAACCGCTCGGACATGATTATTACAAAATCATCAAAAATGATCAAAAATCACCCGACGATGTATAATCGAGTCAAACTCAAAGTCAACGAATCGAAATCACTGATTCGATTTCCATTGAAATAACAATCGAATGACCCATACATTAATTCCCAACAACATTACCCGTATTTCCCAACTTTCTCCCGCACATCAAAAAATCTGTATCATCATTCAGAGTCGATATAGACTTCAGTACCAGCATATTAAAAACATCTTTTTCACAATTCCCATTCCCCTTCAATCCCTTTAATTATTTCGATCTCAAAAAAAAATTTTCATACCAAAAATTTCAAACTTCCCTAATTCTCTCCTCGTTCGTTCCTCCGCCATACATCACATTTCCCCGACGGCACGCAGACCATGAATTGGAAGCTGAAACTCGCTACCGGGAGTCGGTCAGCCTCCTCCTCCACCTCCACCTCCACCTCCACCTCCTCCACCTCCTCCTACGTCAGCCGACAAACGGGTCGCGTGCTTCTGGACCGAAGAGAGGCGCCGTGATCTCAGGGCGCTGGGTAGAGGGCACTTCCTGAGGCCACTCGCACCCCCCACCTCCAGGGACAAATTCGAGCCGCCTCTCCCTCCCTCCCGCCCCTCAAGCCCCCCACCCCCCACTCCTCATGCACCGTCCGCGCGATAAGTTTCCAGCCTCCTCCGTAACGCCCGAGTCCGACGACCCCCCACCACACCTTCTTCATATCCCGCGGGAGAATCCCCCGGAGGGGTGGCTTGAGGGGGGAGGGGGGCGTGCGTGCCGCACCGACAAACGACGCCACTGCCGCCCCTCCGACGCCGAATGGAAAAATAGGGGTGGGGGGAGGAGACGAAGAGGAGAAGACCGACAGAGGCTGCCTGGCTGCTGGCGGGGAAAGAGAAATTGAACCGCAGGCAGGCAGGCAGGAAGGACTTGCGAGCCGAAGCTTCGGAGCAACAGTCTGCTCCGCGATCCCGAGGTGCGAGGAACGCGAGACGAGCCTCGGTGATTATGCGAATTTATATGCGATAGCGGAGCTTGTGGAATTTTTGAAAAGATAAATTTTGATTTTTTTTTTTTTTTTTTCATGGACGAAGGATCGGATTGTTTTTTTTTTTTTTTTTGTTTTTGGATTTCCTTCCTTAATCGACGGAAGAAGAGTTTCGTCGAGGGTAGAGATTATTTTTTTATTACACGCAGGGTTTAGTCGAGGTTTTTTGCGGAGTGATTTTTAGAACGTGTGTATATAAATAATTACTCGAAATTTTTATAATTTGTGAATAACTTGTTTTCGACGTTTTATCGGAGTATGATTATCGTTTGGATTTGGGAATTTGAAATGTGAAAACAGTGCGATAGAATTATTGATGATCGAGGAAACGTAACGCGTGCGACGAATGAGGGGAAATGCAGTGGATGTTGTAAAATAATTGCATCGATGTGTTGCAATTGTTCGATGTGCGGACGTGCGGTTTTTTTTCGAATGTATTACGATTATGAGATCGATTTTTAACGTCGAAATCCTGTTTCGTGGAAGTGAGAAGAAGATTGAAAATATTCATTAAAAAATATGCGATATTAAACTACGTAATACGTACGGAATAGTGCAAAGTAATATTTTTGCATCACCTTCCGTTTTTTTTTTTTTCCTCAATAATTTCAACGAAAGTGAAACGTGTCGAATTGTGAAAAAAATCTCAACCTGCATTTGCAATATGATGAAAAATTGTGATTTTCGGTGCAGCCTGTGTTACGTATAACAGTAATAAGAATAATAATATTAATAATAATAATAATACACAATGAATAGCCGACGGTGATTAGCTGTGTGTATTTATAATAATAAATTCGAGTGTGAAAGGAAGTGGATAATTATTATAATTAAAAATGCAACCATCGTAGCGGATTTATTTCACCATATCTATAAGAAGCTGCGTATAAAAAGGTGAATATCTCAGATTTTATGATTTGGATAATTATAATGATCCTGAATTTTTTTTTTCTTTTTTTTCAAGAAAATATCATTTCAATCGTTACTCGCCTGAACGGAAGTTTCTTATGTTTCGTCAACGCTCGACGAAATTTGTGCTATTAAAACGGAAAAACTATAAACGTTGTTATAATCGAATTATAATGGAAAACGATATATGCGCTAATTTGTTGAACAGAAAATTCAGTCCAGGATGATGAATAATTTTTCGAATAATGTATATGTGTACAGATAAGGAAAGAAAAAATGAATATTGATATCCTTCGATCGGAATAAATTATTTGTTTTTCCGTTTTGTTGAAAGATTTACGTCAAAACAGTCGAATCTGATAATTATAAATATTTTATTAATAATTCTATCCAATTCAATTACCGAGGAAAGAAAGAATTTCAAAGAATTCGAATTCATGCTACGAGAAGCGTATATATATATATACGGAAGAATTTAGGTTTCTCAGGAAATGAATTACAATTTGTCGCTTAAAAATAATACCGTAATTATGTCGCAGGCCGCAAAACGATAAGCAACAATTACTTTCTTGGCTTATCGAGAATTGCGGTCTCGAGTATCAAAGCGACGGATTCTCTTATCAGACAAGCAACGTGGTTGGTTGACTGAAGTCAGAAACACTAACGCAAATTCCGAAACACGAGGCTTAAAAAGTTATCAAGATTGTAAAAAAAAAAAATATTTGAATATCCGCGACAATTCTGTACAGAAAGAGAGAAAAAAAAATAAAAAAATTATTATATGATTGGACAATTTAAAAATGATTTTCAAGGATTTGGCTTTTCGAAATTAATGTATTTCTCTTTTTTTTTTTCATTTTCTTTACAACGATTTACAAAGATTCCAAAAAAAATATGCAAAGTTGCTAACTTCGTCTTCATTTTTCCTCCGATCTAAAAAAAATCGGCAGCTTCCGGCGCGGCGTTGAATCAGCTTATCTTTTCTGGTATCGCAACTGCAGCAGCAAACTTGAGATCTTATTTGTCGGAGCGAGCAGACTGTCCACAGAGATGCATCATGCACGATGTGATTAGGGAAATCGTTTTTCCCAGTCTCTTATAAACTGGTATTATAAATTACGTAGAGAATCTCGTGTCGTCTCTACAGCCGAATGTCCAACGATTGGGCAACGCTGCAGTGTAACAAGGATTTACCGTTAGAATAAAATTTTAAATTCTCAAATTAGGTTTTCCATCTCTTTATGTTGTCTTAAAGTTGAAAAAAAAGTAGTTTCGAGAAAATCTCGTTCAAAGATTCGTTCCGGTCTAACCGGTTTCGTTGGCGGGTCAAAAAAATAACTGTAACTTTGAAAATAATTTAAAATTCCAAAAATCCTCTTACAGGCTTATTCTTAAAGGTCTAAACTTTGATAATATGGAGAAAAAAAATCGATTTTTCCAAATTTCTAGACTTGCGAATTTTTAAAAATTTTATTCTTATCGATAATTCTTTTATTCTAGATCTGCAATTTTTCTTTGCCGTATAATTCAAAGAAAAACTAAAAAACAGAAAAATGACTGAATAATATATACAGCAAGAACAAAAAAAAAAGAAAACTCAACTCTCCGCTTTCGATTTATACAATATGCCGATCTTGATCCTCCAATTCTCCGTTTTATGTATCCATGTGTGTAGAAATTAGATGTAATAACATACGTTGAATTCGGTATAATATTCCCGGGATCTTCGCGCAATAAACATGGCCGTTTTACGACGCGATTCCCTAAACTTTATCATAATGCTTTATTATATCGATAACCCGGCTGTATTTTCCCCCAGATATATTCTTTATTGCTTAAACGTGCCGCTGACCCGGCGCCTGCAAATACGCATGCAAATTTTTACCCTCATGTAGTAAAAATAAAAAAATTGGTACTCGGTTTTTGTCTCATTTTTCGAAAACCACAGTCTCAGGTCAATCCAATCCTGGAGAAAAGTCCTGGCTGAAGTTAATAACACGTCGACTTTTGTTACGTCAATAAAAATCGTTTGAAAATTTATTGCAATTAATTTACAATATTCAATATAAAAGAATCGTTTTTAATTAGAGATAAAAATGAGAGATTATTTGATTAGAATTTAAGAAACAGAAGTTAGGAATGTTTTGAAGAAGATTTTTAATGGTAAAAAATGTGAAACTTGTAGAAAAATGAACTGGAAATTAATGTGACATCTCCGAACATAATTATTGCCAATATAGCATTGTGGTTTTTAGATCTAATTATTTTTCGATTTTCTCGTATATATTTCGATGCAGAAAAAAAGTAATGCTTTTGAAACTTATTTTTTTCAAACTTTTTACCTTAGTAATCACTCCTAATCGATTTTAACTCACTGAAAAGGGATTTCACGTTCAAAAATCATTTTTTAGTATTACGAGTGAATTTAAGGGGTGAAAGAAAAAAAAAATTTTTTTTATTTTATAAGGAGAGTTATAGTATATATAGGGTGGAGGTATATAATTCTGAGACAAATCGGTACAAATTTTTCGCTCTTTCCTTTCTTTCCTCTTTCCCCCCTCACCTCCATCTTCTCTGGTGCTTTTTTTCTAATGTCACGTATCGGTATATGGAAGCTTGCTTGCGCAAGCACAGTTAAGAAGAAACCGAAACAGAGATGTCCGTCGAGAAGATCTGGTAGAGAAAAAGAAAGCGAACAACAGAGGGACAAAGAATCGTGACAAAACATTTATTTTTTCTCCACCTCTTGTAAGCCGCTACAAAAGTGACCAAAAGTTATGCTTTCTTTTTTTCTTTTTTTTTTCGTTTTGACTTTTCTTTTTCTTCCTCATTTTTCTCTTCTCTTCTCATTCTTTTTCTTCTTCTTCGGTGCATATTCTTGATCTTTTCACACAACGTTGCTTTTCAAAAAAGAAAACAATCTTTATCCCGCTGCTGCTGCTGCTGTTCAGTGTTGGAACGGATATTAATTCCTTCCCTGTGAGAATCTAATTTCCGGTATTGAATTTAATCTGATAAATTGTTTAACGAGCTGATGAGTGGAATATAATAACCGTTGCAGATTATATATTTTCTAAAGATTTAACCATTTTTATCTTATTAGCATTATCTTGGCAGTTAGAGTGCGAATATGCAGAATAATCGTAAGCCTCTTTTTTTTTTCTACACACCTACCGTAACTCCGTTTCTCGCAATTTTTACCAAAACTATCGTAACGAACTGAAATTCATGCTTTACGCGTTATTTCACGCAAGCTCTTGATACACCTGTGCATATTTTTTTTTGTTTTAACCGAAGGATTGGACAAAAAAACGAATGAAAAGATAGACTCAGATTCTCGAAATACTGCAAAGATCAAAAAAAAAAATTACTGAAATTCCAGAGATACCAAAGATTATAAATATTAACGAAAGACTGATAAGATTACAAAAAGATTACAAGAATTACAAGGATTACAAAGGCATTGCAAGAAGTACCAAGATTTCAGAGAAAGCAAAGATTAAAAATATTACCAAAATACTGCCAGGATTACACGAAGATTACACAGATTTCAAAGTGATTAAAAACGATTACAAGGGATTACGAGAGATTACAAAGATTACTAGAAATTACGTGACGTATTTACTCCAGATTAGAACAGTGATTAACCCCTTGATTCAGCCGCGTTGCAAGTCTCAAAATTTCAGTCCAAAAAGCATGATATAAAAGAAATTTTAAAGATTAATTTTCGACCTTGCTAAATGAAAGTGAAAAAAACGAAAAAACTTTTTTTTCCACACGCGACGAGATTCGCGGAGAAAAAAAATCGCCCCACGGACACGTAAAATATATATATATATAAATATATATATATGTCGGTCAGCTTGGACGCACGTCGCCAAGGGACAGAGATCACCCTCGTGGGATTTTAGGGTAAAAACGTGCGCGGAAGAAAAACCGCTGCCACGGATACATAAACGTATGTATTACATAACCACACCTCCGGAGACGAGACGATTTGCTGCCGGTGATTCGAAAGTAATACAGAAGAACTTTTAATAGGTTTGTTTGTTGTCCTCCTCTCCTCATCACCTTGGCTTACAAATCATCACATATCAAGGGTGAATTCGCTAATAATTGAGGATTATTATTAGGGCCCGATAGACTTGTGGAAAAAGTATGGAGTAAAAAATAATGATTCTCTATTCTCTAATAGAAAAACACTTTATTTTTACATAAATTATCAAAATATCTATTCGAAAATAGTTATTATTTATAGTTTTTTTCTTAATTTTAATTCTATATTATATATTTTACATATTTCTTCATTTTCAACACTGTATATTCATCCAGGCCCTAACATTATAACGTTCACTAATTCATTCGTTTTTCGCTCTAGTTTAATGCAGTTTTAGTTTCACTCACACATGTATACGTATAATGTTTATAAAATGCTGTAATCCGATTTCATCGTATTTATACTTCTATCAAAAAGCTCCTTTCATCACTTTATTTTTATTTTTTTCCTCTCCTTTGAGGCGTTGCTTACGTACCTACTCGCAATTCATACGTGTGTCTCTACAGTACAGCATATCTACACAATTTTAGCGCAATTTGATAAAGAAATGTCGACGGAGTTTAGAACTAAGCTTGAAATTTCATTGCGGCCGTATTTCTCTACCCACTTCCTGCACCGCTGCTCGATAATTCAAATGATGCCGTCCTGGCTGCGCGGCGGTAATTTCTCTGAGAAATTCACCTGCAGAGTTCGTTTCTGTATTATATATTCTTTATATATATATATAAAGACACACACCCACGTATAGACGACATACCTGAGTGTATGTGCAAATACAAAGGTATAACACTGTGCGCAGAGTTTTGAACAGGTGTGCGTTCGAGCTACTGCACCGCAAAAGCTTTCATTTTAAACTTAAACACCGAATTTCCAACGCGCGCGAATTGCAACAGAATCGACGTTGAATTTCTCGTCCATTTTTTCCAACCGCGGTGCAGCATTTTAATTGGATTCTCCGTTTTCCGTAATACACACAAAAAAAAATAAAAAAAGAGAAAAAAAAACTCTACATCAATATCGTATGCGAATGTTTGTTTGTTTGAGCTTCTGACTATTGTTGTTATTGTTATTATTACCATAATCTTTTCTTCGTTTCAATTTTTTTTTGTTTTTTAGCGCAGTCGATCAATCGGAGTTTTAATGAAACCATGTTCTGATTCAATCTGCTTTACCGACCGAGTACTTGGTCTGGCAGCTAACGGTCATCTGAATTGTGAATGTTGGTTACTCTGACAAAACAACTGCTCTTGCTCACGAATTTTAGCGCATGCGCATTAAGCCATTAATAATCGTTATCAGCAGCGCTGCCATCCCTAAAGAAATTTCTGTAGAATTAAAGAAATTACAGAGTCCATCTAAAGGAAAAATAAATGTTGCTTTCTCATTAATTAAAGAAATATTATCGCTTGAAGCAGGAATCTTGAAAAAATCTGAAAATCTCTGACGAAATCTCAAGATTGATGACGAAATTTTTAAATATAGTCTGTGAAATCGGAACAATTGATTAAATATTTATCAATCGTGAGACTTCTGAAAAAATATTCAGCAGCTATAGATAACGTCTGTAATTTTGAAACGTACTTATTTGACAAAATGGCGGCCCTAAATATAAAGGATATAAATCTGTCCGTGTTAAATTGTTCGTGTCAAAAAATGAAAAAATAAAATATATCACGTATTCCTGTAATTATTGAGTTTAAATAAAATATCTGAAAAATCGTTTTGGCGCCATTTAAAGAGATACTCGATACTGATCCGGCAGGTTGGCAACGCTGGTTAGAAGTTCTTCACTCCGCACGTCGAGCATAAGTCGAGCTGAGCGGCAGTTTTGAAATGCTAAAAAAGACGGGCAAAAATTTTGATAATTAAATTACGTTCTGGCTGCCACACCGCCCCCGAGGGAACGCGGAAAACTGCAGGTGGTGGCCAAAGAGGAAACAGAAGCTCTCGGACCGCGTACATTCCCACATGTATAACCGCTGCATCGAGCGCGTGTGCTTGCAAGCACACATGCAGAAATGTCGCGTCGAATTTCCGCGCAAACGGAACGTCGACGTGGCCTTTAAATTCCCACGTGGGACACACCGAAATTACGTATGCTCATTACCCTGCAAATTAGGCAAATTTCAACCTCCACCTGCAGCGAGCGTGACTCTCACTAAGCTTTTCCTGTAAAGCACACGTCAGTTTGTAATTTGTCATAATGAAATTTTACCTGCGTCAGAACTACGCTGATCACACAACATTTTTTAATGTTGTGATAAAAAAAAATTTCGTACTCTGCGTATTATAGTATGTATACCGTGTGTGTCCATCAATCGTGACTTTTCATCCTTAGCTGTGGGATTCTAGGGACATATTTTGGTATTTCGTTGGTTGTTCAATGAAAGAAAGAAAAATAAAATGTCCCTAGGAGCTCACCGTTAGTTATGGGCTTCTAGGGACATTTTCTGACAGTCGCAATTGGCATTGCATCAACCGCTCAATCAGGCGGTAACTGTCTGCCAATAAGATTATAATAATTATTATAATTGTTGTTGTTGTTGTTATTGTAAATGCCTATGAAATTTCGAAATCGTTTCAAGGTATTCAGAAGTCTCTCTATAATAATTCAACCCAGCGGCAGCGTCGTCGAATAAACTTTCTTTGATACTACATCCGCACTACTGAGCTGTAGCTTTATACATCGGAAATGGAGCTTTTACGTCCAAGCACCGGAGTAATGATTTTTATTTCTTTCTACTCTTCACGAAAGCTCTTAGCGAAGGCAAAGTCTTGGATACCGGATTTTCGGCCTCTCGTCTCAACTTCATATATCCACGAACAGCTGCATTGGAAAAGTCTGGAAAACCACGTTTTTTACCCACGAATGAAATTCAATTTACATACACGTACGTAGATGTAGATATATGTACAAAAATCTGTCACAGTCTCATTTTTCTTATTGTGTTAATAATTATTTTTATTACTACACAGACGACGACGATGATGAACTAAGGAAACTCTAATTTCCACCATAAAATTCTACAGGTTTACAAAATCGTTATTAACATACTTAAATGTAATATTATACCCGTATTGTAAGAATGAAATAAAACAAAAAAAAAAATTTCATTCTCTAACGCGATACTTTAACCCCCTCCTCGACCTAAAAAAAAGTGGGTGAAAAAAAAAAGAAAAAAGAAAAATTCACGTCGCACCTACCTGCAAGTCGTTTTTTGTAAAAGTGCGGGTTCTTCGCTCGTTCGCAACGTCAACGGTGAAAAACTTTCGACGACGACAAGGAATGTCGTAAAAGCCGTTGTGAGTTTAAGGTGTAAGCGTGTAAGGGCAGAGGCAGAGAGGCTTGGGACGCGGGGAGGAATTGTGTCGCGGGCAATTCAATAAACCAGATCCCGTAGGACTAACCTCGGTTTTTTTCTCTTCCACAAAACGGGTTGAAAGGTATTACGCAGGTGTGACTTTCCGTTTTTCGTGAAGGTAAATTCTTATCGATTGTTTTTTTTTTTTTTTTTTCCAATTATTTTGCAAATTTTTCACCAGTCCTAAATGGAGTAGCCGTCCCTAAAGTTTCCTCACCTTCGTCCCATATAATTCCATCCAGCCAGCCAAGCAACAGCAACAGCAGCAGCAGCAGCAGAAGCATCAACAACAGCAACTCGAAACCCGTCGACCGATTTACGAGCGGTTCCATAAACCAGACCTTGCAACTTTGAACCGACCCAAGCGCAGCTCCGCCAGTAGCTGCTGAACAACTTTGTAGCACTAAATCTAGGGGGAGTAAAATTTAACTTAGGCCCTCCGGGGGTGGGGGGTGGTTGGGTGGTAACTAATTTTGCCTCGGACCTCGCGAAACGCGAACCTGCAATACCGTTATTTTGCTTTTCAGGAAATTTGCAAAAGCTCAAGTAATACGTTTTTGGTTGAATTTGTTTCGAAATTTTTTATATTTATAATGTAAAATGTTAAGCTATTTTACAATTTTTTGAATAAATTGTTATAAGCGGAAATTAAATATAACTAAGTTTGCTGAAATTCTTTGAAAGATTAGTTTTCTTGATTTTTTTTCTTTTTTTCTTTCTGGATATGTCATAACTTTTTTCAAGTTATTATATACATCAATGCTCGTAAAAATTTTGATGTGTTAATGTATGTGTGTATGTTTAATACGCCTGCGTGAAGTGTAATTTATTACATCAACATTTTTATATTCAGTGTTTAAATTGTTATATCCTGTTATGTGTATACATATATAAGCTTGCGGTTTGCTTTTACAACGATATTATTTTCAACGAAAAATCGAACTCTTACTAGTAAGTTTCTTCTTCATATTCTCATTCTACGATTGACTATTTCGGGGAAAATAGAAAAAATAAATAAATTTATCCACTTAGAAAATTGTTTAAATTTGGTTAAATTTTTAATGAAAAAATGGTGTAAAATAGCTAATGTGAAGAAATATTATGAAACGATCGTTCGAGTCGATCGCATAATTAAAACTGTCTAAAAAAAAAACTCCTTCACAATTTTGATCGTTAAAAATTGTCGATACACGTCGTAAGTTTATTTGAAAACTTTGAAAATCATGGGCGAAAAAAAAAAAAAAGAAATGAAATTTAAACCGTCTAACATTTTCTTACGTTTTTCAAAACACCTTTTTTTTCCTTACAATCGCAGCATTGAGTTAAAAATTTGTTGGAAAATCATATCAACTTTCAGGCAATGATCATGAACCAAGTCCTCATTTCTTAAAAAAAAAAAATTGTACGTTCTAACAAGCTCTTACAAATTCAGCTCGCAATATAAACTGTGCTTTAGTCGAATATAAAATATTCTTGTTCGTATAACTATTGTATTTTTCATTTATTGTTTACACGATAACAAACCGAATAAATAATGATTCTTATCTAAAAAAAATCTGGAATTCTTAGGGAGTCACGTTTTCACCAAATAACTGGACACCCTGATAGACGAGCGATAAATTTTTTATTGCGTATAAAAAAACCACACCCCCCCCCCCCCCCCCCCCCCCTAAATTTACAACACCATAGCATAGCGTCGCGAGTTTCGGTTTCTCGACAACCGGCAATTATGATAACGTTGAAAGAGGCGCCATTTTTGATTATGGCACCCCCCAGAGGGTGGCTGTTGGAATATCATCATCCACGTGCTGTACTTATAGTCGAATCGAGCCGAGTGCCCTGAAACGCGAGAGCCTGCAATTAATTTGCGCGGTGGTTACCAACGCGGTCAAGACAGGCGTGACCGATTCGTTATAAGACGGTAATTAACCGTTTGTACACGGTTAGAATTTGTATTAGCATATACCTACCACCCCCAGACTCGTACGGAGCTGCGATTACAGGGTAGTTTGTCATCCGACTAACGAGACCCCAACGTTTGAAACTCTCGTCTCGATTTTACCTCTTGAAATTCAAATCGCTATTTTACTATTAATTTATCGCTTCTTTATTATCCTCCGTTTCATTCGCGCATCGATCCCACCAGAAGCACGAATTTAAAAAAAAAAATTAGCATTCATTAATTGTTTCTAACGGAATATTATCTTTCATTTTTCAAATCACTTGTCGACGAATTAGTCAAAAGTTTTTTGTTTTCTGTCATTTTTCCAAAATTCAAAAAAAAAAATAGTCACTTTTTTACGTCCTGCAACAAAATCGGTGTATTTTTTTTTTTTTTTTTATATATATCCGTCGAGGGATTCGACTGATTTGAGGAAATGGTTTTTTATATATTGAACTATAGATTTATCCGTTTCAAAGATATATATTATTAATTAAAATTTAATTGCTAAAATTTCTTTAACCGTGCAGCGATGTGGGAAAAAAAAGAAAATTTGTTTTTTTCTTATTCGTTTCTTAGGAAATTGGATTGATTTGAAGAACGTTATTATTATTAATTAACAAACGTATATCATTAACGTTGAAATGTATTGTACAGAGTAAATTGAGTGAAAAATTAAATTTAATACCGAAGTAGATTATTTTCACAAAAAATTTCAGTCCATTGCGATACGGTTGCGAATCTGTCGCTCCGAAATTAAATCCAGTTGACGAATTTTCGATTATCCCTGTTTAAAGGGTAGGAAAAAAAGGGGGAGGGGGAGAAATAAAAACAGAGAAAAGTAGAAGTTTGAATTCGGCGTGAAGCAGTAACAGCAGCAACAGGATCGCATATCGCGCAATATTATATGTACGATGAAATTAGAAAATTATTAAAATGTTATTTATATTCGATCGATTCACAATTCATGCTGTGTATAGATCTATATCAAACATTATATTTCCTCTTAGATAATACCGAAATATCATTATGCAAGTGACAAATGCAAATAGAGTAAAGGAAAAAAATAAATAAAAAAAAGTAAGAGGTTGAAGTTAGTAACTTAAAAAAAAAAAAGAGAATCACTTTCGAAAGTATTCAAAATATGAATATAACGTATATTTTTATATGTTATATATATATATATATAGTAATATAATTATGAAGCATCGATCGTTTGACCTCGTGAGAAACAAATTAATCCCGATAAATAATTCCACTCAGAATCTGAAATTTTGTTGAACGCCTAAGTAAAATAGTCTTTTTTTAAATCGTTTCAGTACGCCGACGAGGAGGATGGAGGAGCTGGAGACGCTGGAAGGTACGGAGTGCCCCGAGTGTCCAGGACCTCCACCGGAATTCCGGTTGCCACCACCGCCTCGGCCGCCATTTTTAACCGAGGGTACATTCTGCTCCGAGGCACCCCTCGCCGAACTCGAGGATTGCGTCGCGATTCCGGTGAGTGATATTGCCGATTTGGGAAAAAAAAAAAAGATTTTGAAAAAGTTTGCTTAAATCGCACCGAGAGAAAAAATGAAAGAAAAATTTATGGGGTTTTGATTTTTTTTTTCACTTCATATTTTCAAAGTTTAGACCTTTAAGAATAAGCCTCTTAGAGGATTTTTCGAAATTCAAATTATTCTCGAAGTTAAGAGTTATTTTTTTGACCCGCCGACGAAACCGGTTTGGTTGGAACGAATTTTTGAACGTGTTTTTTTCGAAACTACTTTTTTCGATACGGTTGACGTGATGTCTCAAGTTCTGATGGACCGATTTACTTGAAATTTAGTGGAAATGTTCTTCGTACATCCCTCTATGGTTGGAAGCACGAATTAAGAGAAAAAAAAATTCTGAAAGGTGAAAAAACAGGGGTAGAAAATATTTTTTTGGTTAATATCGTCGGAATTTTTTGAAAAAAAATTTTACTCCTTTTCACATAAATAATTATGCTACGCGCGTTTGTCTCGAAGGGACAAAAGTGAAGTCGAGTAGATCGTGAAAGAGAGAAGAAAGTATCATAGCAATGAGGAAAAATTCTAAAAGCGTGTTACAGTTGCCGAGATATAGCTGTAGATCATTGTAGATCTATAACTGCGGACCTTAGAGCCGAGTCAAAAGATACCCCCCGGTGAAGTTTTTCATCGTGGAAAGAATGTCGCGTAAGAATGTCAAAAATGCTCTTTGATATCCGCGAGGGAAGGGGGAGAAGAAAAAAAAGAAAACAAAAAGCAAACCGCGAGAAGAAGATTACGAAGAAAACGATATAAGCGTTTTTTGTCTAATAACAAAAAGAAAAGAATCTCAGAAAGAGGATCTGCAAGAAGAGGGAAAATCATCTTGTCGTTGCCGCGTGTGTATAACAAGGGGGAGGAAAAAAAAAATAAACGACATAATCGCTCGAGCAAAAGGCCAGCGGTTTGCAAAAAGATTCCTGTAACCCGTGTTCTCGACTATGAGGTGATAAAACGTACACGAGGCGAGGTAAAATAAGGGAGAACCACTCGCGGATGAACATTGCTACGCCCTCTCTTGACGAAAAATCGCAGGGGAGGAAAAAGAAAAAGAGAGAAAAGAAAAAAAAATCAGGCAAGAAGAATTAAGGGAATCGTTGAGCTTCCTCGTGCAAAGTAGATTCGCGAGAATGGCGACTTTCGATCAGAAAGATGACGCAATTAACTCGATGGAATAATAAATTTTGTGTTTAAAAAAAAAAAGGACAAAATGATAGATGGAATGATAAATTTTCGGTTAAAAGAAAAAAATGGAAAAAATATATCTGATTTCGCTAATCATTCGTCAGGTGCAAATTATAAACGCGAAAATTACACGATGGACGCGTTTTTTGCAGTCATTTATAATTAATTTATATGCTATACCGTAAGCGTAGAATAAGTTAATAATGCACGGTTTTAAATAATTAGTATAATTCAGTATATAACATATATAACGTATATGGGGCGTTCCACGCCAAATCGGACGGTTTGAATATTTTTTAGTACCCCTCAAAAGAGCCATTCTGGTAAATTTTGAAATTTTTTTAATAACGTGTTAAAAAAAAATTTACAATTTTCAAAAAAATTACTCTTTTTTTTAGTTTTTTGTTCATAACTTTCTTATTAATGATCTAAATTAAAGCTTTTTTTTTTTTTTTTTTTTTTTTTTTAACTTTTGTTTTTAGATGGCCTTTAGAGAAAAAATATAAATATATTATTCTACATATATTTGCATATAAACAAGTCAGTTCGAGATGAAAGAAAAAAGTATGATACAAACAGATACCTATGAGTATATAAAGAGTGAAGTAAAATAAAAGCGACGGTGTATAAAATAATAATAATAATAATAATAATAATAACAATACAACTTGTAATATGATTTGAATTTGTTCTGCTTCCGTTGCTGCAAAGCTGCAAGTTCAAGTCCAATAATTAGTCGAGCGAGCTGCAGAACGAACGGCGCTCGCTTTGAATAAAAACACAATTCATCCACAAAAGGTGACTTACACACTTATTATATTGTTCCGAGCTTTTTCACTGGGTTGAAAAACGAGAGAGAGATAGAGAGAGAAAGAAAGGGTTGTGCTCGCGGAAGCGTTGACGTCGAGTTTCCGGTTTTTCTCCTTCTTTTTCTTTTCGTTTTATCCCTTTTATCCGTCTCTTTTTTTATTTCTCTCTCTCTCTCTCTCCCTCTCTTTCGGTTGATTATTATTATAAATATTTACGGTGGAACAAAAATTCTCCCGAAAAATTAAGCCCCAGGCATTTCTTTAATCTACCTAGTAGTTCTTCGAATGTACGTATGTACATGCATACAGATATGCGGGAGTAAAAACTATACTTTAACTATTAATAGATGGAACACGTGTCGGTCGTTCAGCCGCAACTATCATCTACTGAGGTCCCATTATCGCTTGACAATTTTACATCATTAACAGTAATTGGAGGCAGCGAGCTTTTTTGCCTGATCATCGCCGCGTCTTGTTTTCTTATTTTTATTTATTTTTTTTTTCTTTTTTCTCTTGGAGGTTGATCGTTTTTATTTATTTGTTTTTTTTTTTTTTTTTTTTTTACTGCGTTGTCCCTGGTTTTTTTTTTTAATCAATTATAAGAAAATCAATCGACACGATTTTTCGTATTACGACAAGTGTATGTAATGTAAAATAGAAAAATTTGTTTGGATAATATCGTCGAAGTAACAAAGATTGTTTATTTTTTCTTCTTCTTCTTACAACTAGATCTTCAAAAAATTTGTTCAATTTTCGTATTTCATGTAAAATAGAAACTAGCATGCGTTTATTTTAAATTTCGTTTTTCCAAACTCAATAAAAAGAATGATGAGACGAAAGTGACGATTCGAAAATAAAATTTTTTAATCGAAAAAATAAAATTAATATTCGGGTACGTGATTACCAAAAAAAAAAAAAGGTGAAATAAGAATTTCATATCGTTCTTAAATATTGACGCGAAAAAAACAAAAGTATATTTTAATATCGCCTGATCGTCAGAGGGGGTAGAAAAAAAAATTGGGGGGAGAGGGGGGGTTGGTAAATTGATACATGAGAAGAAGAAGAAGAAGAAGAAGAAACAGAGGAGAAAATAAAAGAGACAGGAAAGAAAAGCAAAGAAGAAGAGTGAAAAAAAAAAAGAAAAAAAAAAAAAAGAACAGGAAGAAAACTTGGATTTCGTATATATTCCTCGTATCTCTTTGATCTATGTTTCACATATTCTTATATCTAACGGCAAAGCTGGATACGCGCGTATTATCGTATAGTAGACGGATATTACGTTCCTTTTTCAGGCCAGGGCCGGTTTAACTTGAGCGTATAAAATATTGATATCGCGTCCTTCCTGCTATAAAGATAAAACCTGAGGGAAAAAAAACAGAGGGACGCATATCGAAAAAGTCAAAATACACGCGCGGGTCGTGTCTCGGGCCTCTCGTTGTTCAAAAATAATGACAAACAAAATAATCCCGTCTGATATTCAAGCGCACATTTCAAACTTTGAAATATGCATCAGACGTACGTGTATCAGAAAATTCCTCCACGGTATTGTAATAAGAATTAGGTATATATTGTATCAAATACTATACCTATATGTAGCAGAAAAGTTTTACTCTACCTATACTGTGTAATAATAATTAATTTGCAAATTATCGGTTTTATTATTCTTTGAATTGTTGTGAAATTTTTACCTTCTTTCGTTTTTGCATTTCACTTTTTTCTTCAAATATTTTACGTTCTATAGGCTGCAGTTTTTTTTTTCTCCTTCTTCTTCTTCTTTTTCTTCTTCGAGTTAAAATTCTTCTCATTTTCTTCTCTCACCCTCCCTCCCTCCCTCTCTCTCTCTCTCTCTCTCTCTCTCTGGGTGAAATTTTAATTTAAATTTTAGCACCGCAAAAGCAGACACGTTGAGGGTTGGAGTTGGGGTAAGTTTTGAACCCTCGAGTTTCCTGCAGAGTCGTTGAGGGTGTATTATAATAACGCGATGTTTGTGTCTCTGTGTGCGTCGGCGGTTGTGCAAACGTCACGAACAGAGGTTGTACAGCACGGAAAGCAGGTGACTAACCCCACGGCTGCAGGTTACTGACGAGGAGGGGGAGGAGAGCCGGAGGCACCAAACGGCACTCCCGACGCCCCTGATACGTTTTTGCGCTAAAGCGATTCGGGGGTGGCTTTATTGCGCCTGGGAATCCAGGCTTTGTTACCGACTACCTACGAAAGACCCCCGGGATCTGGAACAGGGCACGCAAAACTAGTCCAAAAGAAGAAAAAAGCGAGGAAGAGAAAAATACAGACGGTGGGGAGGGGGGTTGAAAAACGAAAAGATCCCTTTTTCCAAAATTATCGAGAAAAAGACGAAAATTTTATCTCACCTTTGGGGCTGCGATGCAGTTTATACCCAAACTTATACGTATATAGCTAAATAGACAGTCAGCCCATATATATATATATATATATGTACATGCACCCTTAAACACTGCAGAAGTGCAGGGTATAAACTACAGGACGATCCAGCTAGAACCGTGGCTATAACGTTATAGAATCCCGTAATTGCCGCTACCGGTTAAATCCTACCGTCCATTGTTATTCATCTTATTTTATTATATATCTGGATATAAAGCCACTTGTGTTTTACTCGTTAAAAGTTGAAGAATAATCCCTTATACTGGAAAACGATTTATATTCATTTTTAATACCAATTTTTTTTTTCTGTTTTTGTTTTATTTCTTCCTCAATTTTTCCAACTATTTCACCATCACTTTTTCTTGTCAAATTTCACTTTCATTTTTTTTTTATGAAGAATTCAAATTTTCTTGCGGCATATTTCCGGTCATGCTTACTCGTCGATTGTAATCGGATTTGAAAATAATAGAAAAATTCTATGAGAACTCAATAATTTCAATTTACAAAGCTGTTTCTTTTTCTACCCTTTTTTTTTTTTTTTTTGTTTTCAAGCTACACGGTGTTTTGTATAAAGCATGGAAATTTTTGTTTATTTATTTTTTGTGTTGTTTTTTTCGGAAACTGATATAGGGGGGGGGGGGGGAGGGGGGCAAATCGGAATACCGAGGGAAATACTTAGTTAGTTAGCTTGGAAAAGAACAGAGAATCAAATAATGCAAAAATTGCACTAAAAAATTTTTACATTTGATATACAGAATATAGATACGCATTTACGTTGTCATACATTTGCAAAAGTATTAAACATTCATTATCGTTTCTATATATTAGGTATAGAATTATTATTTAATACACGTACAGAGTAAAGCCAACAGAAAATCATGCATTATTTAGCTACAGACATACACACACACAAACACACCTAGCGCCTGTAATGCAGAGTGCATTTTGAACTGGTACAGCAGGTATACCACCATGCATATAGAAAATCGGAAATAAATCATACAGCGTGGTGTCGATGCCGCAGCTCGGCCTCGAGTTACCGGTTATCGCTTTGCATAAATCAATCCGGCTAATCCCAGCTCTCGCATTTGCACAAAGCTTCGTTCTCCGATTTTTATCGTAAGTACTCTGTGTCCGTGAGGTGTGAGTGTGCACCTTATGCACTTGTGTCAAGTCGTTCGAACCTTATTGTCCTATAGTTATCGCCTGATTGGTATAGAGTCTGTTGCTCAGTGAAAGAAAGAAAAAGGAAAATGTCCCTAGAAGCCCAACGCTAGCTGTGGGCTCCTAGAGATATTTTTTCTGACAGTTGCGATTGGTATTGAATCAGTTGCTCAATGAAAGAGAGAATAAAAAAATGTCCCTAGGATTCCACTGTTAGCTGTGGGTTTCTAGGGACATTTTCTGACAGTCGCGATTGGTATTGAGTCAGTTGTGTTAATGAAAGTAAGAAGAAGAAAATATGTCCCTAGGAGCCCACCATTAGCCGTTATATGGAGTATAGGTATCGTAATTCGTGGGTGAGAGTGCAGACGCTGAGTTTCTCCGCAGTGGCACCGCGGGTTTATAATTAGACGTGGTCGCGTGTATACATGAAACATGTATGTATACCCAGCGACAGACCAGAGACAACACGAATCTCGGTATAGAAACTATAACTAGGCGTTCGCTCACTCTACAGAGCTTGGAAACTGGGATGTTTACACTTTCAAGTAAAACCGGTGCAGGGCAGAGTTCAATCCCAAGGAAGGGACCGCGTGGCCCCAATTCTAATCGCTCAAACGGTGAAGCGTGTGATTAGGTACTCAAATGACAAGATCCAAAGATACACTTTATTAGTTTATTTTTTATTTTTTTACGTTTCTATCAACTTTCATTCGTCATTTACATATCGACGAATTTCTTACTAATTAGAATTTTTTTTTTTTTTATATATTATGTACAGACTTAGGAAAAATATTTGAAACAATCAAATCTTGTCCGATGAACCTCCTTAACGTTTTTGCGGTTCCTTTTGCATCGCTCGGAAATCTGTCCTGGAAACGTTTGGTCTGTTTTTCTGCAGGCTTTTGGTTGTAGCTAACCTTCGATTACGGATCAGTTTCGTTTTTTTTTTTTTTTTTTTTTTTTTACCCCTTGCTGCAGCAACCCCTTGAAGCGAGTTCCCGATCGCTCGCAAGACTTATTCTAAACGCAAGAGGTTGCAGGGGGTCCTTTGAACTATCGAAGAACGTCAAAGGATACAGTGCAAAGACGGGAGTCGTCCTCGTCCTCGTCCTCCTCGTTTCCCGTTTAAAGATCCGCTCGATCGGATCTCGATCTAGATGTCTAACCCGGCGTCAAATCTTCTGTTGGCTTGTACAGAGGAGACTTTGAACGAGATCCTGGTCTCCCTCCTTCTCGGTAAAGGACCCTGAATTATGTAACCCTCCCGGCTCACTTCCTCCCGGATATATCGGCCCGATTCTTTGACGTTTTCAACCCCCTTCTATCCTGCTATTTTCACCCGAATCACGCGCGTGTCCGAATTTCTCTCCCCCGTCTTCTCTGCACTCGGAAATTTATATGCCCGATCAGTTCTCTCTTCTTTTCTTTCAATCAGGATTTCGTAGTTATTTAATTATCATCGTTGCTTACAGTTATGTAAGTATGAACTAGAAACCCGTCGCGGCTTCGCCCTCGAATATCATCGAACGCTTCTTGTAGGAAAACTATTAGACACCTCCACAAGGCAAGTGCACCAGTTATCGACCCTTCCCAATTATTGACCTTTTTTTGATTCGATCTGTTTAATCTTTGGTTATAAAATTACCAAAAAATAAATTTCCAGCCTTTAACTCTCTGGCAATTGGCTCTAAACATGGAGAAATTCACATTTTGTCCTGTCAATTTTTAATTTTGAGAAATAAAAGAGTCGAATTTTTTTCGAGAAAAAATTATACGATATAGCCTAAAATCTGACCAGACGTTGTAGCTACACACAGAATAAAAAATAATCAAAATCGGTTCAGTAGTTTTGGAGTTATAAAGCTTTTAGTTTATTTAGTATTCCGTTTTCTGCTGTAGTTTAATGCGCATGCGTTAAAGGGTGACCAACCGTCATGAACGTAACCTAAAAAATGTCAACATTTTTTGGGTTACATACATCGCGGCGAAACGTCGTCTAAATTTAAACGTACATTCACGTGCGAAAGAAAGAAAATAACACAACATCAATATAATTAATCTTACGATAATAAGCAACGCAATTTTGTCCTTCGATTTCAATTCCCGTTCTTTTATTTTCTAAAAAAAATTACGCTTCAAAACACGCACATATTTATCGTAATAAGTGAGACGAGGGGTGAAAGTGAAATTCCGCGTTCCGATTGGGGATGCTGAAAATTGTGGGGAACTAATTCGAGGAGGAAATGAGAGGCCTATCTCATGAAGTCCCTGCAAAGAACGAGAAGCCCGTGGCTGCTGGCTGCAAGGCTCAGGACAGATTCTGCGGTTTTACCTTAATCCCTCGTGAACAATATTCTCGGCTTCAGCGTTCGTTAGTAATTTCTCCTCCGGTAAGGCAGGGGATGGGAAATTCAAGGAGGGGGTGGGGGGTGGGGGGGAGGCAGGAATGGGTAAACATTCCCTGCTGCAGATTCGTAGTAGGTGAACGTAACCTCATTGTTCCTCATTAGCACCCTACCCACGACATCAATGTAATACCGATCTTGTGCGTAAATGCGAAAAAACAACCTGATCTAAAAAAAAAAAAAATTGAATCAGTTAACGATAGAACTGAATGATTAATTGATCGATCGTATGGATTCACAATTGTAATTTATTTACTAACTAATAACACGGGTCAACAAAAAATACTTTTTTTTTTTTTTTTTTTGAGGTTATATTTAAGAAAATCAATTTTGATTATATACATCGAGTAATAAACAGAATCTTTGCTTTTGTCTTTTTTACGTTGATAAATAAATCTTAGTATGATAAAGAAACAAAATGGCTGCCGCAAGCTCGGTCAAGTCGAGCCCAGTCGGTAATATTCTGTGTATATAACTATGATATCGGTGAGAGAGGAAAAAACGTATCGAAACGAATTTTTTTACGGTTTATCGATTAATCGCATACGAACCTAGACTATTGAACATAGTCAATTCAGAATGACGATGAACAATAAAATTTATCCGTCTTTCTTTCGACAATAAACGAGCAAAAGAAAACAACAAATCGCAAGCGTAACGCGTCTCGCGTGCCTCGCCTGATAACCACGAACTTTTTCCGCGATTTTGAATGCCATTCAGGGGCGTTTAGAAAAGGGTTTTTTTTGGGGGGATGGTGGGGGAGGAGGTCGGGTAAAGGTTGCGCAGAATCCGTTCGGTGATCCTGTTTACAGTCCAGAATCGAAACGTCGGCACGTGTAACCTATGCAAATTTTTGGACAATCGTGTAATTACGGATTGCCGGCATTGCGAGAACGTGCAGGAACAGGAACAGTAGCGGGTGCGGGAAAACGCGTATCAACTAACACATACATGTACATACATATAGTTATACACATTATAACTATCTATTATGCGTAGGTATACGTATGCGTGAACTCGATGGCTAAATCGACGAGACAATTTTCAATTCGGTTCGACATTGTTGACGATTCGAAATTCACTTTATGCTAATAAAACTGCGGGACGAATTGCGAACGAAATTCTATACCTATACCCTATCTGTGCACTGCAGTTTGTTACTATTTTTCACCAACGAATTTAAATTACATAGAAATTGTGGTCCAGTTATTTAATTGATAGGTATGTAATATAATTACTAAATTGTAAATAATTCAATAAATTGATAATTACGATCTGATCGCTTGCATAAAAAGTTTTTTTTTTTTTTTTTTTTTTTTTTTTTTTTTTTTTTTTTATATATATATATTTATAGATGAATTTGAAAAATAATATTATTCTTTTTACAATCGATTAGCAATAATCACTGATTTTATATCGTTCAGAATTTTTTTATTCTTCGATAGTCATAAGTTGTAAATATTTTGTTGATTAATTGTTTGTCTTTTTTTTTCCTTCTTGAGGAAATCCTTCTTTCCTTTTGCTGTTGCGGTGTTTTTTGTTTAAACGATTCACCTAAGGGTTGAAGTTTCGTCCCGTTTTGAGACTGTGAAAAAAGTTTTAAAGAAAAGGGGAGGGGGGGAGGAGATATTGATTCCCACTATTTTTATTTAGCAATTATCAATCGATTTCTCACCGATGAAATCGAGGAACATCTCGGCATCCTCGAGTATAAGTTCGTGATTTTCTTGCGCTCGCAGCTCGCTGGCTTGGGTTAATTGGATCGTTTAATTGGCATCGGGTAATGTCTGAGAGCCCCGGGTTACACGGCAAGGGATTGAATCGAGGTTCCTTATTATTTCGTTTAGTTGTAGGATCGGTTGAAAACCGACCACTTCCCTCTCTCTCTCTCTCTCTCTCTCTCTCTCTCTCTCCGATTCTTTTTTTTCGTCTGCTTTTCGAAAATAAGACGAAGAGAAAATGCAGAGGAAGAAATAAGACGAAGAGAGACACCGAGGGACCGATCAATACGACAACCCACAGCCTTATGACACGAATCGAGTCGAAGACGAGAGTCTTTCTCTTTCTCTCTTTTTCCCGGAGTTTGGCGGGGTGAGTTGGAATATGAAACGGGGGTGGGAAGAAGGGAGGAAAGAAATAGAAAGAGAGAGAGAGAGTGAGTGAGGAGAGTATAAAAGAAAGCTGGGTATAAAAGCTCGGTGATACGATTCGTCGGTGGCTTTCCAATTTTTCGAAAGAAAAAGCTGGAGAACCAAGGATGAGGAAGAGGAAGAGGAAAAGGAAAAGGAAAAGGATGAGGGAGAGGGAAAGGGAAAGGGAAAGGGAGTGTAGGATTCTCTTAGTTTGGCGCGGGATGGGGTCTCGGCTGAATCCATTAGCGGACGCCATTAATATCTCCGTAATGATGAGTGATGAGCAACGCTGGCTCACTGCGAAGAAGAAGAAGAAGGAGAAGGAGAAGGAGAAGGAGGAGGAGAGAAAAGCGAACACACACAAGATCTTTCGGGTATTCTCTCTCGCTCTCCCACCCCCCTTCTCTCTCTCTTTATCTCACTCTCTCTCTCGGTAGCGTCTGATAAATGCTGCTTTTCTTGGCAAACTACCAAACAACCGATCCGCACTGTATACACGCCGAATCACCACCCCTGCAGGGATCTCTGTCACGGGGGTGGGGGGGGGGGGGGGGGGGGGGGGGGCAAAAGCCAGCAGCCCAAAACTCGATCCCTCGTCATCCTCGTCCCGTAAGATCGAAAGATTCGGCGTTTGAGTCGAGAGGAGAAAACCAAAAAAAGTTATCAGATTATCCAAGCTCTTGAAATCTTGAGCTCGCGTAAATTTTAATATTTCGGATATCAGTCAGTTTCAAAACACGTAAAAATTACATACAAAATATAAAATACAATTTATAAATACAGATAACATTCTCTTTTCCTCGATGGTTCGAGGTTCAATTTTTAATACTAAACCGAGTGAACAAAAGAGTGAGTAAGCGAAAATTTTGCATATAAAAAATTACCAAAAATGTAACAAAAAAAAAAATAAATATAACGTGGTGGTAAAGTTGGGGAATTTTGCAATAAAAAAAAAATCAGTAACAACTTTTCCGTTATTATGTAATTTTAAACACTCTTGAGTGGAAAAAAAAAAAAAATTTTCCTTCATTCCGTTTACTTCGCGGTGGGATGATTAATCGATGGAATAAAATCTCGTTATGGGATTTGGAAGCGGTGAAAATTTACAGGTAAAATTTAGATCTTATTAACCGCATTATTAATTACAAATATTACTACCCCCAAAGCAAACAAACAACTTATCCGATCGGACCCTGCACTCGTTTATATACATATATAGACATACACACACACATAAATTTTCGTACAGATATCTATGTATACTATGTAGTATGGTATACACATATATAATATATATAATATATATATACACCTACAACGGACGAATAACCGGTGTCTGTATAATATAACTCCACGGCGCCGAAAGCGCGTGGTAAAGATTACCCCGCCACCATAGCACTCGGCTTACATAAATTTCCATATACTTTCGACGGAGTTTCCTCTCCGGCGAAGAGCCTTGAACTAAACTTGGCGCTTGAACCTCGCTGAAATTCACCCCCCTCCCCTTATTCCCCCTGCCCTTTACATCTTTTTTTTTTTCTCCTTCTCTCCTTTATTCTGCTGTGAATTTCCCTGTTTTTCGTTTTTTTGGTTCCGACTGTCGTGAAATTTTTGTATTTTTAATTCGTTGCTAAATTCGCACGAATAGATTGTTGCGTTAATTTTTTTTTTTTTTTTTTTTTTTTTTTTTGAAGTATGGGAAAGTAATATGTTATCCATTATAATGAAATATTATCGTATTGGATCACCATTTTGGATTTTGTAATCTGACTTCAGATTCCTGATCAGCCATCCGACAAACCGACGAGGACTAGTTTTCATCAGAATCCAAATGTTCTTATTTTTTTTTTATTTTTACAGTTTTTTGAAAATTCCAAATTTAAATTTTTCAAATCTGACCTCAGATCCGTGATTAGAGAGCCAAAAAATTTCACGGTAACAATTTTTATTCAAATCGATACATCCGTTCTCAGGTTATTATAATTGTTAATTTGATTTTTTGGAATTTTGTTATTTAATCGATTGTAACAGCAATCAAACCGATCAAAGCCAAAATCTAATCAGTACTAAGCTTAAAAAACGCGCGTCGATTGAGACGAAAATCACTGAAATCCGTTAACTCGTTTTCATATATCGTCGGAGGAAAAAATTGAAAAGAAAATGTTAAAAAACGGATCAAAAAACAACCTTCGAAAGATGCAAAATCTGTTCCTCGATAAATTACTTGAAATGAATAATCATCATCATCATCATCATCATCATCATCATAATCTCACCGAGTAAATATCGTTGTTGTGTTCTGTTTACAGATGATAGACGCCTCCTACCACACAAATCCGTCGCTCCAAAGCACAGCGTTGATAATCACGAGCGCCGTCATCCTGCTGCTAATGGCCGCCATAATTTCCGTCGTATTTTGGAAGTGAGTACGAGAAACACACAAACACACATTAAACACATTAAAAACCATACACCACCACCACGTGCCTAGATCTAATCGATATAAGAGACGGCGACGATGATGATGATCGGGTCTCTTTATTCGCCGCCCCTGCTGAACCAAGTTCTCGCGTCACGCGAGAAATGGGAAATCATTGGTATTCGAGTAGCTCTTAAATTAGCCAAAAATAGTCCAGCACCATCGGGGGGTTGTTTTAGTGCCTCCGCGTGCCACTGACAGTAATGTTTTTCCCTTTAGAAACAGCTCGACGAGGATCTCAGCCCCCCCCTTAACTACTACCCGTAACTACCCGCCCATACGTGACTCTGCGGGAGCAGAAACGAACCCCCGAGTTCGGGGGATAGATTTATCAACCAGCTATTAGATTTAAAAAGAATTACCGCGCAGCGCAGCTTCGATAATTGACCCCCGAAATCTCATCTCCTCAATTTCGAGAAATCCAGGTCACCGTTTGTCACTTTATCGTTGATTTTCTTTTTCTTTTTAAACAATTTTTTTTTTTTTTTTTTTTTTTTTGAACCGATATATTCACGCGTAGCTTTTTTTTTCTTCAACTAATTTACTGGTAGGTCTTATTATATACCTACTGGTGTAGGTTAAATCAGTATAGGATATGAGCTTAAATTCCTCCCGCAGTCAGGCGGGATGAAAAAGTGTAACTGCAGGGAGACAGAAACGTCGGGACTCCTCTCCCGTCACGATCGTGTCTCTATTTTTGACGTTTACATTCCCGTTAACATGTCGTGTTTTTACGTAGAACTGTGAACTCGGAGATATATAACATAACAGAACACAGACTCTAAGCTCGGGGTAATTCTTTAAAGGGGATGAAAAATAGTCGGGAAAACAGTTTTTTCGCGATACTTTTTAGGGATGTAATGAAAGGGGGGAAGAGTCTGACGGTATGTAAGACAAACTTCGGCGATGGTATCGAGAAGAACCGAATGAAAAATCTGAAACTGATAGAAATAGGAGGTTAAATGTAAAAGTTGAGGAAGAAAAATTGGAATGAAAAAAATTTATGAAAAACAATAAATTTGTACATTTTTTTTTTTTTTTTTAAAGTAAGTATATAAAATGCGAAAAATGTAATCGTTTATTTCGAAAAAGTGATAAGGAGGAAGGAGTTCATGTTTTACGGTAAAATATTTAGAATCGATTTATTTCCGGTAGAACCGGAAGTTCAAATTAAACGAAACATGGCAGTTTTTCACGTTCATCGTTTAGTTGTAAAATCCTGTAAGTTTTAGATTTTTTTCATCGAGCCGTTTCCGAGATCATCGCTAGAGTTTGTCGGAGAGACCGACAGACCGAAATTTTTTCCAAAAACCTGTTTTTCGAATTCCAGATGTACGAAAACTTGAAGATTTGTTGAAATTAGAAAAATTGACTATCGACCAAAACCAATACTTATAATTTTCTCACATCACCAAAGATGATAAAAAGTAAACAATTTACAAAATTTACAAACCATAAGTTTTCACAAAGACTGTTCAACCGCGTTCGATTTTTTTTTCATCCTTTTTCTTTTTTGGATACTCGCATTTCACGCTCGGATACTCCTGGAATACCGTAATTCGATCCCCTCGACCGGTTGTCCAGGCGGATTGAAGAATTCTTGCGGTCTTATGTGCCTAAGTTCAGTTTACCTTCGGACGACTGAACCTCAGTCGGTGTATCGGTTGATCGATGCCTGCAGTAACACTAAACCGCAGTTTGATTCTTTTCTGGTAAACTGTAGCTGACGACGACGATTGAACTCTACCGAAGACGAAATAAGAACGTTGAAGGATTCGCAGAAGGATCCCACCGTTTTTCTTCATCCTTTTTAATTCTCCTCACTTCCGACGACGTAAATAAAAAATTTTTGTTCACCCTTAATTTCCCCAGTTTTCAATATGCATATAATTCCTTAATTCCAAATTCTCACGATTCTTGTTTCGATATATTCTGACAAAGATCTAAAAGATCTAGTAATCAAATAGAGAGAAAAAATTGAAATTAAAAGAAAATAAATAAATAAATTCAGGAATTATCCTAACAACAATTAATCCAGAAAATTTGTCTTAAAATTCTTTTCTTTACTCTTTCCAACAATTTCGAAACCAAAAACTGAACACCAGGGTTACCTCAATCCTAGACAATCGTTGTTTCTACTTTCTTTTTAAACAACTAGGGTGGATCGGATATATATATCTGTAAAGTCAAACCACGTCTCACTCCAGTACCAACGTCTTCGAAAAATGGTTACAGGTTGAAGCATATCGTATAACATTATTTGCCTTTTCGCCTGGCATTTTTACCGCGCGTCACACTTCAGACGGTCCCTTTTTAGCGATGGCCTCCCCTTCGTTCACGTTATGCGATACAAATATCGCAGCTCTGCAATCCCCTTCGCACACCTCAAGAATCCCCGGCGTTTTTTTTTTTTTTTTGTTTTTTTGCGATAAATAAAAAAACAAACAACAATTCCTTCCACCCCACGTTACGTCATCCAACGGGGTTCAAGTCCGGTTTGCGATAAGGCTTTTTTGGTGTCTCGTTACCTGCAGCTACTTTGCAAGTTTTGCGAGCAATTGAATTTCCCTTTTTTAAATATTTACAAATTTTTGAATTTTCAAACCGTTGCAGAATTTTTTTTTTTTTTTTTTTTCTTACTCCACCACGATTGATCGTAGTTAATCATTTGGTCATTTTTGTGGTACACAATAAATTTGTTGAAAATTTTCGCTCAGAGTTTTCTCTCCTTTAAGGGGGTTAAGCGTCTAGGAGCGTAAGAAAGGAGCGAACCGAATCCATTTGGCAAATCAATCATCGTATAAATTCAAACAGACCTGGGAGTGATGCGAAGCAAGAACGCTGATTTGCATACTATAATTGTTCGACGAGATTGCAGATTATACCCAGGTGCAGCTGACGTTATACTGTAAACCAACTATATTCGTATAATCTTGAGAGTTCCGCAACTGCGAGTGCAGAGAAGCCCTCACACAGACGACTCTATAGCGATCGTTCAAATATTAGTTCCGAATTCCGATCAGCCACCGAAATTCGGGATGTTGAAATTCCTCGCTGAATAGATTGAATATATTCGGAAGGTTTATGTTATGTATAATATCTATCTACTCATGTATACCAAATTAACCACGTTGTTTTCTTTCTGCTCTATAATTTCTGAATATATGAATCAGTTGTAAATGCAAAACTGGCGAAATGGAATTTATGCCTTGTAAATTTTGGAAATTGTTTACTTTTCATCATCTTTGGTAATGTGAGAAAATTATAGGTATTGGTTTCGGAAGATAGTCAATTTTTCTAATTTCAACGAATCTTCGCGTTTTCGTACATCTGGAATCCGAAAAACAGGTTTTTGGAAAAATTTCGGTCAGTCGGTCTCTCCGACAAACTCTAGCGATAATCTCGGAAATGGCTCGATGAAAAAAATCTGAAACTTACAGGATTTTACAACTAAATGATGGACGTGAAAAACTGCCATGTCTCGTTTAATTTGAACTTCCGGTTCTACCGGAAATAAATCGATTCTCAATATTTTACCGAAATACGTATATTCCTTCTTCCTTATCACTTTTTCGAAATAAACGATTACATTTTTCACAGTTTATATACTTACTTTGAAAAAAAAAATGTATAAATTTATTGTTTTTCATAAATTTTTTCATTCCAATTTTTTTCCTTTCTCAACTTTTTCATTTGACCGCCTATTTCTATCAGTTTTAGATTTTTCATTCGGTTTGATTCGATATCATCGCAGAAATTTGTTGGACAGACCGTCAGACTCTTTTCTCCTTTCATTACATCCCTGAAAAGTATCGCGAAAAAATTGTTATTCCGACTATTTTTTTGCTTACCGTAAAGTGCACGGTTCGTTTTTGATTTCTTCGTTATTGATCATTCGCATCGGAATACCGTTCAGAAATATAGTGTATGAGATAAATTTGATTACCGGTGCTTTTGGGGAAGAAAAAATCAATGACGAGATCCTAGCAATCCACGTTTCGAAACAACGGATTGTTCTCGGGTCGGAGAAGAGCAAACAGGAGCGCTTGCAGGCGTTTCTTGGAGGCTTCGCTAACGAGATAAAGCGCGGAAAGAGAAGAAGAAGAGAAGAAAACTCGGTCGAGTGTGTACGCCGAGTTTATACGGACTTTGGCACTTTGTTGTACATACGTACAGCAGAAGCAGCAGGAAATTCCCTCCAACTTGAACTGCGCTTCGTTTTCGCCGACACCGCGCTTTTCTCTGTTCCGTTTAGGAAATAACGAAACTCGAAATCCTGCTGCAGTCGCGACATGAATTATTTAAGTGGGTAGGTGGTAGGTAGGATATAGAGATGCACAGGCGAGTATAAATCGACTGAAAAAGTCGGTCAATTTTCGGATTTCGCATGTCAAAAATCGGTTATTCAATTCTATCGGGGCTCGTTTCAATCTTTTTCTTTTTCTTTCTTTTCTTTCTTTTTTTTTTTTTTTTTTTTTTTATCTAGCATTTTTATCGACAAATATGTAAAGTAAATCGTTTGAAATTTGGAGATAAAGTATTTCTTGGATAGTTTAAATTGAAAATTGTTTTTTCGTGAATACAGTACTTTATTTATTCATTTTTTTTTTTCATTCATCCAACGTCAACCGATGCTAATTAATTTTTGATGAAAACGAACCCCATCAGTCGAATCGAAAAATTGACTGTCGAGGTGTAATTAATTCCCAAAATTCACCAGTTTAAGAGCCCCAGTTGTGACTTACTCGGCTCTGGTCGGGAATGCACCATATATTAATGTGATTGACATGCATTCCACGCGTACCTTATACGCATCACTGATAATGTAGTTATCATCCACTGCCCCCGCATCGTGGAATCTGCAGGAACCCACGTAACTTCCGGTTCTCCGTTGTCTCATATTATATATATGTATACCAAATATACCATACGTGCAGTATTTCACGTTAACGAATTTGAATCTATATCGTTCTCGTTTTTCAATCAAGAATTGTAAAATACGTATATTTTTGTAAGTTTCTAAATTTATTGTAAAAAGAAAATTTTGAAATCGTAAGAAAATCTGATGAATATAGCTGATTGAAAACTTGTCACATATTTTCAGTTCAATGATTCGATGAAAATTCTGAAAATCTAAATTACCATCCGGGTTGAATAAAATCTGTGAAAAGTGAGTATTGATCGTTAAATCACAACAGCACTTTGCTTGCCGATAAATTATTAAAAACATTACAGTCTGCGGTAAGAAAACAAAGAAAGAAAGAAAGAAAAAAAGAAAAATGCATAAAAATCCGTCGTACGAAAAGAGCGATTTGAATATCAGGTCAGCGTGAAAATCGAATTACTACTTATTTGGGTGTGCGCGAACGTGACGACTCGTGTGATTTCTGGCCTCACTAGCTAGGCAAGCGTATGAAGTATGTGCAGGAAGTCCTGCCCAGAAGGAGGAACCGCGTCGACGTCGACGCGAACCGAAGGGCGAAGGCAGGGTGGAGGAGGTCGAACGTACCGTGCAGGCAGGCGTGAGTCGTTCCACCATGTTCTTGGTGTGAATTCTGAATGAATGGCTCCCCGAGCCTGACGGTCTGTCACCACCAATCATAACCCATTCATGCTGCCCCGGGTTAAATTACCCATAGAGACCCCAGCCGTCCAAAAACAAACGACGACCTTAGTCACTCTCCTCTCCTCTCCTCTCCTCTCCTTTCCTCTCATCTCTTCTCTCTGCACACAGGACGCTCCTCCTCACCCCCAATGTGAGTATACATGGTGTACCTAGGAGTGGAGGTTCTGTCTTTAAAAAGTTTCTCTCTCACGCTGGACTAGACTTGTAAGTAAGATTTGTACCAACGGTGCGAAAATACCCTAGATTGGTGGTCTTTTTTTTTTTTTTTTTTTTATGTGACTTTGAGTGACTCACATCACAACTATATCTATATACGTGATGGTATTATCGAGCGAGCAGGGTAGCGCACGTCAGAAAAATAATTCCCTAACAATGTAGGGATTTTTTTTTTTTTTTTTTTTTTTTTTTTTTTTTTTTTTTTTTTTTTTTTGGAGTTGGTACACGTTTCACCTAAAGGCTTTAACCTCGAAAAAAGGGGCGTGTCGCAAGAGTTCTAGGCACGGCATGTATACTCACACCACGGATCTCACCCTCCGACCACCTCCCCACCCCTTCCCACCCCTCGCCCCTTTATGCTGCCGGGCAGGCAGGCTGTAATTGTGTTGGCACAGAGAGGGACTCCCCGATACTTCTGTGTAATCAGCGATCGCCTTTGAAGCGATATTAGAAGCTCCGAAGACTCTCGGGGATTCACGGGATTTCAAAGTGATGCCGGAAATTTGCCGGAAAACGTTTCCCCTTGGGGAGGGGGGTGGGGGGACAACAAGTGTTATATTTACTGCAATACTCGCGATAAAAAAAAATATATATTTCTTATATCTGTAGGAATTTTTATTTCGTACCAAAGATTTTTTATATACCCTTACAGAATGGGGCGTTAGAATAAATAAAGGGGTTAATAGATAGATATTTATTAAAGATGAAAGATTATTGTTTAGAAAGATTTTTCTAATGGTACTATATTTTATTTAAGGGAATATTTCCGTATATGTATTTCTCGGTGGTAAAAATCTTACTACAGAATTAGAGGACTGATCTATAGTATCTGGGAAGTGGAAATAAAAGCTTCGGAGGGTTGAATCATCGTCGATTTATTTTTCAGTTACATTGTTATCGCTGAAAAGAAAGTTTTTCATAAAAATAGTTATTTCAACATTACACGATACAATTCCGGATCATTTGTCAGGCGTTGCATTTTGTTTTCATCTTCTCGTCTCCCCCTTCCTTTTTTTTTTTTTTCTTTTGCTTTACTTTCACGAGATGTTTATCCCGACACGGGAAAAGACACGAGTCGAAATTAGGGCGGGATGCCGCAGGCGTGGGGTTGGGGAAAATTCTAAAAGTGGATTTCCAAGTTAAAAGTGGTTTAGCATACAAATTTATTCCGAAACTTTGGTCATTTAAATATCTATGGTGTTTCAATCAAGAGGTGGTGGCTGATACTATATATGTGTATATATATATATATATATACGTAGATATACATGTATAAAAAGGCGAGATGCGAGCCGAAAGCTCCGCAAGGGTGGTTTTCTGACCCAGTTCCCGTGAATCCTTGCAGCGAATATTCCACCGAGCCGGGAATTTATCCAGGTCAAAATTTTCGCTGCTTCATTCCGACCGACGATCCCATTAAAAACTCTATACAACTTTTTGAAAAAGAGCCGAGCCACCTGCAGCAGCCCCTCCGCCCTTTTTTCTTCTTCTTCTTTTTTGGCTTTGATCGAGGTCGTAATATATTTCGGTAGGTACTCGTAATGATATTTGCTCGTTAGAGCTTTTCCGCTAACAACCCCTGCAGCTCAAATATCCCGCCATCTTCGCTTCGCTTTACCCTAAAGAAAGAAAGAAACAAAGAAAGAAAGAAAGAAAGAAAAAAAGAAAGGAAAAGAAAAATTAGTTAGTACGAGTTTTTTTTCTTATTTCACCCTCCCATTTAGGGCTGAGATCATTCATTCTTTAAAGGCAGTCGATTTTTTCGCTTGAACTTGATCCCGCGGAATTGCGATTCCAAAGGAATTTTCTTTCTTCTTTTTCTTTTTTTTTTTAAATCTTTTCTTCTTCTATTCTTCACCTCTCGTTCGTCTTCGGGAAGACAGACGTTGCGTGTTTATTTCGAACAAATGTCTCAGATTTATCGGACTCGAAGGAGAAACCGCCTCACGAATATTGCAACGAGTCGATTTCTCGCGTGTTTTTCCAAGCGTGATTCAATATAATTCGTTTTAAATATTCCAAGGCGCTCCGGAGTTTTCTCGCCTCGGAAAATCGCCGCCCGCTTATTCTCGTCGTGCCGAATGCGAATTGAATACCTTTATCGAGACGACGACTATGTATATATATATATATAGAGAGAGAGAGAGAAGCAAACGTTAGACTGCGAAGAAGAAAAATACTCATATCTCAAAATTACTAGATAATTTCTATCGTTACGATTCAACGGTTTTAATATTATTGAAATTATAAACAACAAGAGAGAAAAAAGAAAAAGAAAAAAAAATCACAGAACGGAATAAAAAACGGCAACACTCATTTTCATTTTTTGATTATGATAAATAATTATAACAGTTAAGGGCTTTGCGGTGATCTTTAATTAGAAATTATTTCTTTCTGCGGGGAGGAAAAATGTTGCAGCATTTAACCCCCCCCCATCGGGTATTTGAAAGACAGGGAAATTTGGAATAACGGTGCGATTCCCAGCCTCGCTGGGAAATTAGAAGGACTTTGGAAATTAGGGATGAAGATTCGCCCATTCGGGCCGGTTAATTAGCCGGGGTTAAGGGCTCAGTTGCAAAATTAGCTATTCACCGTTCACCCAACGAATCCGTGAGATACAAATTTTGCCAACTTGGCTTTCAAGGGTTGAAAAACAAATAGAAAAAATCCTGGATGGGGGTGAAAAATCGGGAGATGCCTCGTTGACTGAGTGACTGAGTGACTGAGTGACTGAGCGAGTCCTGACGACCATTAAACGGCCCTTGCCGAGTTCTGCAGAGGCTAACTATTTCATGAACTGGCATGAAGAGGATTAAGCGAACCCAAAGCAAACACTATCGAGCCCCGGTTGGATTAATCGGATGTAAAACCTAAACTCGCAAAAGTGAAAAACGGAATCCTTGAGGAATTCGGTCGGCCAAAAATTAATACTTTTAATCAACTCTGTTAGAATTTTATTCCGAATACTAGTTTCTTTAGAATCAATGAAACACAACGATTTCAAATTCTATTTCACCCACATATTTGCACCGATAAGCTGTTCTCTTCCGGCGGAAAATTTAAATCCTTGCTGGATTATTTTTTCACACCCTGTTACCGTTCTAGGGTTAATTCTTTGAGAAACCAACTCTCTTAACCCAAAGATAGTGAAAGTACTGATAAAATATTCGCATTCAGGTAGCGACGGATCCGTCTGTATAACCAAGAAAATCACTGCAGCCGATAAATCCACACCAGGGAATGGAATGGAATGAAATTTAACGGATAATAAATTCAAACGGTGACGCGTTGTCTATCGCGAAAGGTACGGTGGTAGACGCGATTTACTCGGGTTGTAAATTTTGCCGCAGGAAAAATTGAAGCAAGAAAGACAAATGGATAAAAAAGAAAAGACAAGAACACAAAAAAGAGATAAAATAAAATGAAAAAAAAAAAATAAAAAAAAAAAAATAACCACCGGGAAACTCTTCTCTACGGCCACTGTCTCCGTTTCGAGTGACGTGGAGACGGCTCGACTTGTCAGGGACAGTCCAGATTAACGTCCGCTCAAATTCAGGGGGTCTTACGGTCACGGGTTATGGGATTATGCGGGGTATTACCCGCTCGCTTCGTACCCCCAGCTCCATGGAGTCCGTGTATAACTGTATTTTGGAGAAATGAGCTCAGCTGCCTGGAGAGGTGAAATCCGCCAGTTATTACTTGACACACAATTCCTGCTATTGCCCTCGCATTATCTCCTCCTGCCAGGCCATTCTCATCCCTTACCAATTCGCGCCCACCGACGCTTTTGTCCTCGTTTCGAGGATCCGAGCTGGCCTCAAAATCGCTGGAATATCCTTTCGCGTCGTTTACCGCGACGTCAGGTCGTTCGGGAGTCGTTTGAAACATCAGGTTCAACTTAGCCCTCCATTTTTGGAAAATAACTCTTTATTTCGAAACTTCGTTAAAACCGTTAGAGTCGAATTTCATCAGCGGCATTTCCTACCGTTTAAGCATTCTGATTGGGTGACTAAGGTTGTTAGGTTAGGTTGCTGCTAATTTTTGCTGCTAGAAAATTCCGTTACGTTACTAGTACCAACTTCATCCCCATTTTCACAAATGGTCTCTTAACGTCATTATTGCATGCTGGCATATATCATGTATGTACGAATTAATCACGTGACTTTTTAAATCTTTGGGAATTCGCGAAGCGGTCTTCAAGTTTTGCATCCGTGCAGATCGCGCTCGCGTTTTCTCCCTCCCTTTTCAACCCCGCCTTTCAGCTGACCGTTGTAAGGGGGTGGAATGAAATGGGTAACGGATGAAAGGCGCTCGTGCAATCGTTTCACAGCGTACTAAAACTAGCCTGCGCAGTATTTGCCGACTGTAGCCTGCGGCAATTCATTAACCTTCAGAGATAACGCAAAACTCTTCTGCCGAGGCACGCACGCACACATAAAGACTATTACCCTCTGAACAAGCAATCAAAATTGCGAATCTGCTCGACCAAAGAGTAATATATTCTCCGAGGAGTGTACACGCTCGATATGGAACTGTTTCTACGGAATGGTATATACATATCAATCATCTGCAGTTGGCCAGAATTAGGTTCTGAGCTAAATAAGAATTTTTGAAAAAAAAAAACATTTTCGACTGAAACCAATAATCGTCTTATATCGCCAAAGATGATGAAAAGCAAAAAGATTTTGACTAATTTTCAACTTGATTTATTTTGCAAAATATTT
This sequence comes from Diprion similis, assembly GCF_021155765.1. Taxonomy (NCBI): domain Eukaryota; kingdom Metazoa; phylum Arthropoda; class Insecta; order Hymenoptera; family Diprionidae; genus Diprion; species Diprion similis. The sequence continues at coordinate 2,970,709 of NC_060111.1, read as the reverse complement.
GAGAGTCGGAGAGTCAGTCAATTTTTCGGTTATAGATGTATACACGCACACACACACATACACACACACATTTCTCTTGGGAAATAAAAATCAGGCCTGATATATAACCAGAAACCTGCAGGACACAATTTCACACTTCAACTCCGGGTTCTTGATCTGGTGATTGAACGATCTCTTCACGATCCGTTAACTCTCTCGGTAGGAGTAAGTATCAAGAGAGAGCTCCGACTGAAAAACGATCCTAGTATAATTGAAATTTATGAGCCTCGTGAAATATTAACTCGAGATAAGAATTACGCGGCTTTTAAACGCAGGGATGAAATACTCTCTACATTATATGTGTATAATACTCATCACTCCACGTGACGTATACCTATAATGATTCGCTACCGTATAAGGCCAATATCTGCTAAAATGTTTAAATGCTTAGTCAACTTCTGTAATTGTAAAAAATTAATTTTTAACCTGTGTACATACATAGCACGGTCAAAAAGAGTACCAATGATCAATCCCAGTAGATTAATATGCGATATTTAGTCATAATTTCGTTACTATTATACTTAAGGAATTTTAATCACAGGATATCACGTGATCGATTCAAGAGTAGGTACCAATTTACGAGAATCGATTTAATTTTCTCTCAAAACTTCGCATCGATTGGAAATAACTTCTGAAACTATTTTGTCGAATTTTAAGCTATTCATTCCGCGTCGAAACGGGGTTCGAAGTTTTCATTCTCCATCGGTAACGTGGGTCTTTAAGGGAACAGTGCCTTTCTATCTTTTTGAAGAATCGCTATTTCGTTGTGTTTTTTTTTTTTTTTTTTTTTTTTCATTCAAGTTATAGATAACAAATGAAATATTTAAAAATATCCTACAGATCCAAGAGAGTACTAGTAAATTCATTCAGATTTTTCAAGTAACGATTACATTGAAAAAATATTACAGACTCACCTTGCCGACGGAGGGTCAATTCAAACGATAGTTCATCGATCAAAGTAAATCTGTGTACACTCCCTAAGACGTCTGAATGATCTCGATATAATGAAAAAAAAAAAAAAATTACAAATCTGACCAGTATTATACGAAAGAATCGTTAAATCGGTCACGTGTAAGCCTGCGATTAAAACCATCACTTCGCAAAATGTTCGTACCGCGTCTAAACGGTAAATTTCAAATCTCTGTTCCAGGCATAAACGAAAAGTGCAGAACATTCTGCCTTGCAAGAGCGCAGGAGGAGTCGCGGCGGCGTCATCGGGGGCGTCGGGGGTCAGGGGTCGAGGCGTGGGGGTCCTGGGGGACGGTCAACAGCACGCGGGGGGTTCGGTGCTGTACGAAGACCTGCCTGACGCGATGTCGACGGGGGTGCGAAGCCACTTTGATAGTCTCCAACAGCAGCAACTGCAGCTGCAGCAGCAGCAGCAACAGCAACGAAATCAACACCAACACCACCTCCAGCAGCAGCACCAGCAGCAGCAACAATCGGGGAACCACGTGCAGCACCTTCAGGCCCCTGCGCACCACCATCTCCAGCAGCAGCAGCAGCAGCTGATGCCGGGTCACCGAGCGAGCCAGCCAACGATCGAGGTACGCGAAACCCGCGAGGGGGGGGCGCAGATCGCGCGAGCACCGGCTCCGCATCACCTCGACTATCTCGACTACCGGGACCCCCGAGCGATCCTCCGCGTCGCCGACAAGCCCTCGAGAGCGGTGCTGGGTGGTTACCGAACGCCGCGGGCCCTTCTCGCCAAGTCCCAAGGCGTGCCCTTAGCGATGGCCGCGGCGCCCCCCCACCCCCACCCCCACCCACGGACCCTGCACACTTCCGAGAGTCTGCGACGGCTCTCGAGCGGCCCGATCACCCCGACCCACCGCCCCCGACTCCGGACCCCGACCCACCGTCCACCCCCGACCCCCCCACAAGGCCCAACGGGGGGCAGGCGTCCCTCGGTCGACTCGGAGGGTTACGCGTTCGTCGATTTTAACGACCCCCGCTGCAGCCCGGTCGGTAAACGTCTCCTGCCCGTCTCGCGGTCGGACTCCGTCGACTCGGAGGGATACTCCTATATCGACGCCGGCCACCTACGGGCCCCGGATTCGGCCGCCGGGCCCCCCAGGAGGGTCCTTGTCGCAGGCGATCGGGCCACCGACGAGGAGGTCTGCCCTCTCTGCACCGTGCAGAGGATCCACGGCCTCCTCGCCCGCCCAGCCGACGCCTACAACCTCCAGTCCTCGTGACCCGAGCCTCCCCCCCCCCAAAACGCGCCGTTACGTACCTCTGAGTTAAATTGTGCTTCGGCCTATTAAACGGACCGTTTTCCGGGGTACGTTCGACGCGACTTTCCTTGTGTAATATCCCGATCCCGTTATTAGACCTCATCCTGTAAATTTCCATAACCGAGGACCGTTTTATTCGATTGTGAATTCTTACTCTCTCTCTCTCTCTCTCTCTCTCTCTCTCTCTCTCTCTCACACTCCATCAGGAAGAATATATCTCGATCTCGATCATTTCTCTGATCCGTATTAACTTCTCATTGTCAATGTAAATATTAACTTTAAAATATACGATAAACTCATTGTATTTAAGTTGAAGTTATGTAGAACAGTTTAGGTATGTAATAAGGCAGTAATAAGTGCGGTATAGTCAGGCAGACTAGTCAGTATTTATTATTATTATTATTATTATTATTATTATTATTATTATTATTCCACCGCTTGCAGACCGTGTACCTCTATACATATACATACAATTTAGCAGCACAATCAGGCGGGCACTGAACATACAAACTGAACACATATTATATACATTATATATATGTAGGTACGCAATACCTATGTACAATGTATAATACTTATTATTACAATACTTTGGTACATACACATACACACACGCATACAAAAGTACACACATTATTATATACGTATAATCACACGCGAAAATATTTAATGTATAGGTATTAATTATTGCTAAAGCGTGTGCAGCCGTTGCACCTGAACGTTCGCCCGATTGCAGAGAAATAAAAAAAAAAATAAAAAAAAAATCAACAAACAAATCAATAAATAAATGAAACACGTAAGCTCTACGGTTGTAACAGAGAGAAATGAAAAAATAAAACTAAAGGGGAAAACTAGAACGAGTTAAAGTGCGTTAATTACTTATACAGAATATGCGAAAAAATATTGTACTAAACAACAAAACAAAAAATACGTGTTTAAATTGTCGTATAAAAAGTATATCACGTAACATGTACATACTATAGATTCTATATGGTGTACGCACACGTCTATACATATAGGTGTATATATAACGGTTAACCGGAAACAAAAACCACACAGACATTATTCATTTACTTTTCCTTTTTTTGTAACTTTTGTAAAATAGATCTGTTGTTATTATCTTTATTATTGTTGTTATTATGGTTATTATCATTATTATTATCATTACTATTATTGTTATTACAAGTACCATTATTTTTTCTATTATTCTTATTCTTATGTTTACAATTATTCTTATTATTATCACTATCATTATTATTATCGTTATTATTATTATTTATTATTTAGACGCAGATTAGCGACGACCGTGTAACATTTTGTAAATAATAGAGAGAATATCTGGAGATATATAGAAGTGAATTTATGTATGTGTATTAAGAGCACAATGCAAGAAAAAAGAAAACGGAGAACGAAAAAAAAATATATATATACATATATATATATGTATACGTATAGATATATATATATATATATATATATGAAAGAAAATTGATAAAATAAAATTACTTTGATGAAAAATTTGAATAGAAGTGGTTATTAATCCCGGTCTTATTACCGTCCCGTTATCCCTTCTTTAACCCCCTCTTCCCGCGATACTCGTTTCACTATTTCCTCCCCTGTAGGAGTTTTCCGCTCTTCGAGGGTCTTGAATTTTAACGATAAGTTAAAAAATCGGCGACGCTACTGATTATTCTCGATTTTGTTATTAGTGTTATACATGCACATATGCAGATGAAAAATTTGCCAGTCAAATAACATATCTGCAACCGATTTTCACACGGTTCGGTTTGGATGCAGACATTTTACTTATGCAATTTATAAACTCGTGGAGACGGATTAACCACTTCTGGGTTCAAAGTTTTCCAGGGTAAAACACGTAGGCGCTTCTATTTGTTATCTAATTAAAATATGTATACTTATATTATACGAAGGTGAAGAGAGCCAAGTCGAAATTGCATCAAGCTTTTCCGAGGAAAGATGGCGTCGTTCAGGTGCGTACCGATTGTAAAATGTCGACGCCATTTTATCACCACATAACCTAAGTTTTTAATTTTAATGGAGGCAAATCGTAATTCTCGGGCTTTCGAATCACTCATGTCACATAAATTAATTAATCATAATCAATAATATACTTGTTCTATTATCCAAACGCGAAAAAAGACGGTCAACGGTCAACTGTCAGCCTGGTTGCATTAGTTTGATTTTTTCCCGTCAGATGTCACTTTGTCAAAAGAAATTATTTTATTTATATTAAAAACACCTTTGCATAGTGAAACGGATAGCAAACTTGAGGCTAATGCAACGGCAGGCGAGAACTCGATGGTATAAGATATCGTCGTGTAACAGCTCTGGAGGAGCGAAGCAACTTTCTAAAGTAGGAAAATGTACTCTGTTCATTGTTCGCTGTCACCTCTGACCCGTGCTTCACACTTCCGCCCGAAGGATATGTCCTCTCGCAAAGAGATATCTCCCTCTAATTTCGCAAATGGATGTTGACGTCGAGCTGGACGTTTGTTCCTTCCTTTCTTCCTTCCTTCGTTCCTTCGTTGCTGATACAAACTGAGATAAGACAGCCAGCCAGTCGGCCTGCAACGGAGTCGAGATGTCGGAGCAAAGAAGGCGTCTGGAATACCCGCTATATTATTCCAACCCCGGGTTTTAACGCCGTTTATTTAGTCTGCTCGGTAATGATTCACGTCCAACTTAGACCCCGATTCACCCATGCATACACCATGCTCAGCATCATCAACGGCTATTCTTCGCCTGCTGCTGCTGCCGCTGCTGCCTGCCTGCTGCCGTCGAGTCCTCTGTCCAATTTTAAGGTACATACCTACACCGATAACAAAACGGATCCAGTATCGGAGGATGGGATTACAGATGGAAGGACGAATAAAATCATCCGGTGAAAGGGGAACCCGGAGCATTTTTCAAGGGCAGCGTTTACGGACTCTAGGGTGGTTAATTTTTTAACTTTTCTTTGTTGCCAGTCGAAAAATTTGTGACAAAAGTGAAGAAGAAAAAAAAAAAAAAAGTTTTACAAAACGAACCACTTGCTTTCCAACTCGGTCCTCACATCCGTCCTTCTCTCAGGATGTGCAGATTCCTAGTCTGTTTGAATTGGTCGTAAAATCGAAGACAATGCGACTACCGATCCGGATAATTCTCTCAATTTATCAGAGCAAACTATGGCCGTCGGGTGCGGAATTGATCAGTTTTCCAAACACGCGGGAGAACCCCTTCACTCCGATGATCATAGCTCTGTAGAGGTACCTCCGGCTTCAGGAGTTCCAAAACCCCGGTTACATTATGAGCCGTTATACAAAGGCCGATTGTCTAGGCGGGTATTATTTAGCGACAATCACATGCGAACTAGTCTGTGCAAGGGTCGTTCCATTCCGTTTCGAAACTCTGTACACAATCTCTGTTCCGGACATGGGCAGTCGGTCCGAGCCAAGGAACGTGGCGTCGTTTCATTGTACAAGTGCGACAATTGTCATCCCAGGACTTAATTCTCCCCTTGATATTCCCGGTGGCACGATACTGGAGATGAGTAAACCGCGTTGTGTTACCTAGAATAATGCGGGGGAGGCTGAGATCCTCCGACTCCAATTCCGCCTCCTCGGTCAGGAGATCCAGCCAATTCTTCTCGCTCAAGCCTCAACGCGAGATATGTGCGTGGGTTAAATGCTTTACGACGTGTCTCGTTAACGGAAAACCAATTTACCCCGGCGAGGCTGATTGCCTCGATTGGAGAAAAAAAATTGATGCGATTCAGGCGCGATTAAATCGAATCAGAGTTCTGATTCAATATCCGGAAGCGTTAGTTGGACCCACTCTTTATTCTCTTCTTCGTTCATCTTTTATGGCCATTTCGAGATACTTGGAAAAACCTCAAGTATTTAACGCGTTAGTTATAGCTCGAGTCAAAATACACTATCGAACGTCGGTTAAGCAACCGCATTTCCGGCCGTTTTCACGTTTGGTTTGAACCTCGAGAAATCGAGCTTCACCGGCATTTATCTCTGCCTTAAGAAAAGCTGTATTATTGGCGTAAAAACAGCCTCGGCATATTGCAATTCAACGATGTGTCTCTGTTTGTCTCTCTTTCTTCTCTCTCTCTCTCTCTCTCTCTCCGACTCCCTTTGTATCTGCTCTTCCCTAATTTCTGCTCCCCTCTCAGCTTGTCCGTATATATAAATTAAATACGGTCCCGCGTTCATCTGCCGCGAGCTCGCAGTAAACAGTCCTGAAAAGTTTAATTCCAATTCTCGAGGTTAGCGAGGCTTAAGCTGGTGCGTCGTCGAGTAATTAACTCGGCGAAGTCGCGTCTTTTGTTCTCTTTCTATACGTATATTCTGACTGGAATGGAGATACGGTGAAATGTTTCTGCCTGAGAAGAAAATAAACGAAAATAAAGAGAGTGGAAAGAAGAACAGCCGGTAGTATATCGTCAGTAAAATCCGTGTCGTATATACCTCTGGTAAAAAAAAGGCCTTCGCCACTCGAAAATTACGAAAAGAACACATATCGTATATATCTATCTTACGAAAAATAATTGAGCGAGAACCGCAAACCGCAGAGTAAAAGTTTTCACCGAAGTTTTGAAACTCGCGGTTGGATCCTTGGTCGGAAAACCGAGAACGCTGAATTTCGCGGGAAATTCAAATTATCACACGGCAGACTCCACGGAGGGCTCTAACTATTTGAAAACTCTGTAAACCGCGCCTGAGGAAGTTATTACACGTGTTACAATAAAACGGGGAAGTTTTATAGCCTGTAATAAGCACGCGAAACATGTGCAGCAGCTCATCGTTCTCTGCAACGTGAAATCCGCGCGTATTTTGAATCAGTTAACCTTCAAATGATATTTATTCCTATTAAATAAATCCGGGATAATTGGGCATGAGGAAATCGGACGTTTCTTGGCGGTCGAGTTTATACATTTCGTCCATATTTCTGCCCCGCAGATGCTGGACGTCCAAGATGGCGGCAGAGGCGTCTTCGTCTGTAGCAGCCCGTCTGGATCCGACCTCTACAAGAACTCCCAGGACTCGTACAACCCCGTCTACGAGGAACTGGCCAACGGTAAGCCCGCAGCCCCCAATCCACATCCTCTTACTTTTACAGACCCCACCGAGTTCCGAACGTTTCATTTGACGCAAAGCTCCTTCTAGATGAGAGTCGATTCTGACCTCGCCGATCGTCGGCGAGTTTCTCCGGCTCCCTGGAGTCCGTAAGGTGCCTCATCTCCAGGTACTCAAGACGGCGTGCGGTGCTCTGTTTTCCCATGCTTTTGCCAATCCCGATAAAATACATGCAAACCGTGAAATCCCGTTGCCTTCTTCTTCTTTTCGACTAACACACGTTTCGACGCGTTTGAGAGTGAAGATGTTTCGCCGCAACTAACCGCGAGGAACGGCTGTGACTGTCCGAATTTTCTCGAGTAGGTACTTTGTAAGAGTCTGATCGAAACTTCCGTTCTCGCAGGTGATATCCACCCGGATACAGACGACGAGAACGAGCCGAGCGCGAGGACCAGGCTAACGAATCATCGGCGCGTTCACGCCAGCTCGAAGGCTGCTAGCGAGGACGAATTTGCCGAGGACGAATTGTCCGTCGGGGAACCATCCGAGGCCAGAATGCTGACCACTGGCGCTCCCGCCTGGGGCACGTGTCCTGCAGCTCCGAAACCCCCCAAGGGCAGAAGAGGCAGAAGTCCGAGGAGCCTTGACAGGCGCAGAAAGGACAAGGCTCAGGACGTCGGCGAGTTTCACGAGGGAATGCTCCTCGATGCGCTCTTGCAGCTTTATCCGAGCGTCGCGGGTGAGTTAGTTTGTACCTAGTTGGATACGATGAAGGGGGGTTAAAATGGATAGGTACAGAGATAGATAACAAGATAAATATGTAAGTAGATAGATGAATTGCTAAATAGTTAGATATATAACATAAACAGATAGATATATATATATATATATAGTTAGACAGAAAGATAGATAGATAGATAGGTGGATAGATAGACAGATAGATAGATCAATAGATAGACAAATATATATTTCAATTTAAAGTTAGGTGATAAATATATAGACAGATGGATGGATATCGTTTATTATGTCCATGAGGATGTTGGACGATACATGAAATAGGCAGAATGATGCGGAAAACACAGACAGAAGAAATAAACGAATAAAAAATTATGTTCGTCTTGCAGTGCGAGAAACATAGTAGGAGATGTAAAGATGGTACATAGATAAGAGTAAGAGTTGCGAAGTAGGAATGTGCGATTAGTTGAAAATAGAATAGTTGAATTACCGAAAATTCATTCTTCCCGGTAACCGAAGAAATGATGAAAAATCAGGAGACGTTAAACGAGTTTTAACAAAGCGTTGATTATGTGGATTGCACGCTGATTGAGGAAAACAATTATTCAAACCGACAAGAAATTTTGCATCGGCCTTAATCACGCTTTTATCCAAGTTTTCATTCTTGTTGAATCTCCATCTTATATACATGTATATATATATATGTATGCGTGTGTTTGTCGGTTTTCCTATTAAAGCTTTTTAATCAGTCTTTATCGGTTTTTAACGTGATTTACTCCAGTCTCGTGTTCTTCCATCTCTCTTCATCTCATCTTCTTCATTTCACTCTACGATCAATATTCCTGGATATCGTTGACGGAAATTATACCCGGCAGAAATTCAATCGTTCTAAAAAATATCTTCGCTAAAATCTCAATTCTCGCCAAGTAATAAAATTCTCTCTGGGAAATTTTTACACGTGTTTAAAATCACACTGTAACAATGCAACACACGATAAATTGCAATCGCCACTATTGTTGAAACGTTTTCAACATTCGCCCTGTCCAAATTTTCTAAAAATAGTTATTTTTTTTTTATCTTGTTTTGTACAACTCGTCAAGAAACAACAAGAAACGTGGAGCCCCTCTTAAAATAAAACAATTACTACTCAGTAAAAGAAACGATAAACGAGTCACGTATCTGCCGTGTCAATCGTAAATCAATCCCCATTGATTTGTCCAATTTTACCATAATTCGTTTCTTAACAAACCTTCTCGTTCCCTCAGGAGTCGCTGGTTCCAGGCCGTCCAATGGCCAGCGCCAACAGCAGTCCGTCCCATCGGTGGCGCACCGGCTGCCTTACTTCGTGCCGCAACTTCCGGCGGCGCAGGTTTTGAAGGTCGAGGAAAACCCCTACGAGACGGTCCCAGTTTTGGGCCCGTTACACCGGTACACGACGCTGGGTCGGAGTGGGGGTCGGCAACAGGACAGGGGGGTGAAGTGCCCTCGGTACACTTCGGAGTATTACGGCCTCCAAAACCAGGAGGTCCTTCCGGGGGCCGGGGGCCCGGTCTACACCCAGGTAGGGGGTGACTATTCGGATTACTCCCAGCCGACGGACAGGCTCTACCTCGAGGAGAAGTATGCCCAGCCGGTCTACTACACCCCTAGGGAACCGGACCACGTCTCTTCCGGTCGGCTCTACCAGGGTCAGCCGGACAGCAGCTTCGGCAGTGACAGCGGCTACAGTCATCACACCTCCGGGACGACGGGAACGACGGGAACCCGTGGGAGCAGCTCCCGGGTCAATCACAGGAAGGACAAACAACACAGGAACTCCCATCACTCGATCGACTACGTTGTTTCGTAAGGAACGTTTCGTGTGCGAAGTGATGAGGGTCTCGCTTTCCGGGAATGGCATTGTTATCTCCTATCGTTTGTAGTTCGAAACTCGGATTACCGGGATCTAAGGTGGCACACCTGCGTGGAAAAAAGCCACTCTAACTGGCTCGTATTTAATGATAAAAGTCAACTTTTACACGATATTTTGCATGGTGTCAATTCTGTGTGACGAAATTAAAGTCTCACAGCTTGCACGAGGTATTTTAATGCGCGACGTCGGTGATATTAGCCTGGAACGATCAGCTGACTGCCCGGTGCGACGCCATATTTCTCTCATCTTCAATCCGAATACGAGGAGTCCATAGTTGTTGAATGCGATTCTAGGGGACCGTTGCGTATTTTTACACTGATTTATCAGAAATTTATTTGACTCGGAAAATGGAATGAAAAAAAAGACACACACACGTAAACACGCTCTGTAGTCACGCGACGATTGACCAGAACTAGTATAATTACATTTATAATTCGTACTATAAGATCTGTACAGGTAGATACGGAGTTGGAATCCACGAGCTTGTGTGCAGTGAGGTGTAATAATTTTGCGACGTTATATCGACGAGTGAGGATAATTTTAAGTGCATTGTATAAATCAAAGAACGTGAAATCCAAAGACGGGTTTACCAACACCCCCTCTACACCTTTGTAATGTAAATATATTTTTTTTTTTTTCTAATAGAAAGTAGCATAGCGCTGTACCATATCGTTGTCGGTAACCAATACATTATATATAAACGAATAAAATATAAGATAAACATACAACGCGCAGACATAAATAAGAGAGAAATCATGAAATTTAATATATTATATATTTAAATATATATAAGAAATAAATATAGTTTGTACTAATTTTTCAATATGATTCACAACAGTATACATATACTCATTGTATAATGCGAAGTATTTCTAACGATGAGCAGAGACACACTGCGTATAATTTCAGAAGTGAACCACAGAGGCGACACGTGTATCGGGTAAATCCATAAGCTAAATTCTACGTCTTTAGTTAATTCGTTGAAAGTAAAAGTACGCTCAAACGATTCTTGCCATTATTCTCTATGACGTGAAATAGCGTTTAGTAGATAATGAGCACTAGAACTGATCGCACAGCCGAAATAAAATCGCAGGCGTGCCAGTTGCAGCCATGTTGATTTCGCGTCGACCGCTACGACGGTGTTTCACAAACTTTGTTATAACTGACCATGAGTATAATTACCTAGTGTAACAACATGGTTCACTCTATTAATGATTGAATTTGCGATTACACGTCAATCTAAATTTTAATAATCATATAAAATGTTGTATAGCGACGAGGCGCAGATCTCAATTGATATGTGATCCTGTATATCCCCCATAGCAAACTCGAATACATATAACTTAAATAACTAAACTTAATATATAGATCGATTACCTCGAAACGTAAATTATATATTAAACTCTATTGTAAATAAATTTTTCTACGTGCCCATGCAGCTACTGTGGTAGTAATGCACTCCATACCTAAGTCAGGTAATTCACATACCCACATACATATATTATATACGGTGGTTCGCTAATTCGCCGTTGTAAATAAATTTAGTTATGCATATTGTATGATCTGCGTAGAGTTATGACATCATTATTCGTACACTTGCATAATCTTAGGGTTTCTCTTATTGCTATTTTTATTAGCAGGTTTTTTGGGAACGCAATTATTTTCACAAGGTGATAAATAACATGTTATTTATTTTTATTTATTTGCCACGATCAGGTATCTCATACAGTTTAATTTCAGTACGTGGCCTTCTTGCAGGCTGAGGGTGAGATGTATGCACATACGTACATACATCATTTAACTAATAGTTATAATAAATCCATTTACTGATTAATGGCATCGAGAATTCTATACGTGAGAATAGAATTACATCCTCGGTGACAGCCTTGAGATTCCTCCGGGAATGCAAGGATTTCATTAATTTGTAATTCAATTACTGTATAACCGCGTCCGACTTGCAAACTTTACATACCTTACACACAAAGAAATAATTGGAGACAATATTTCCTCGGATTTTATTATCAAAACACGTGAGGCAAAAACGAATGTTTCACATTTGTACTATACATTTATAGTTGTACTTAAACACTTCGGAAGAAAGAGAAAAAAGAAACGCTTTTTTTGTAAATCTTGCGTCCATGTTGAATAATTTCTATTTATTATAATATAATTATCTAAATAAACTTATGTATACGCGTGTTCATGTCCACACGATGGTACTTAAGCCCCTTTTTCTTCAACGAAGGAACTAATTTCGAAATGATAATTCCAAATAAGAAAAAGAAAAGTCATTGTCGGTATATTTCTAAAAAAATCAAACTGAAAAAACATGACAAAATCAGTGCAAAAATTTATATTCCTCTTGTATCTTCGGTTCCTATAAATTCCGTGCATCCTATAAACTCTATACAAATATATTATTAGAATTTTTTAACCTGCATATATTTAGCAATTCCAAATTGCTGATCCGTACAGGCTAACACACGTCAATATATCCTAACAATCATACGTACGTATATGACGGAAATTTTTTTTTATTCTTCCAATAATCAAATACACATCTGTTTAATATTTGAACACGCGGAAACCCTGAATAGCATAATGAGGCTGAATTTGTTTATATCATAGTCAGAATAATTAGTAGTATTATCGTTATTATTATTCCGCTCATTACGTCTATTATTTATATTAACTATTAACTACTACCCTTATCATCATCATCATTATTACTATTATTATTATCATTATTATTATCATTATTATTATTTATTGCTCGTCAGAGACTAATAAACGTTATACCCAAATTGTTTTTATTTCTTTTAAATTCCCAAGTAAATTTATAGCTCTACATTTATACAATGAGCCCCTAGACTTAGATAGAGAACAATAAATAAAATAAATTACATAGAATTATCGTTATCGTTATTTTGATTTTGATTGTTGTTATTATTATTATTATTTTTTTTAGTATCATCATCATTATTATTATTACATAGTATATACACTAGAGTACCTTGAAAACCTGCGGCAGTTAACCATAATTAGCACGTACTCTTGAAAGTTTTGTAATTAGCACTTGGCACACACGGTTGCTCCTCCCATCCCATAATCATATCGCTATAGCTGTACGGTATTAGAAAAAAAAGGAATACGAATAAAGAAAGAAATAGAAATAACGGAAAGGAAGAGAAGCGTTAATAAAACGCTACGATTCTGATAAAATTATCGAAACATCTATAATTGTTTAAAGTATATAATACGTATATACATAGAGAAATTCTGACTATTAATAATTAATTAGTAAAGAAGAGCTCAATATATATACATATGTATAGTGTATACACGTCACGGTATACTGTATTAGGTATTCAACAACAACAACAACAACAACAACAATAACATCAATAATAATAATAATAATAATAATTAATTAAGAAATAACGGTGCGATGGAAGAGATTTTGCGTAAAACCCAGCTCGCTGAACAGGGTAACTAGTTCTAACATCTGTCTCTTAAAAATATGTTATAATCATATAAACTATCACATAATGATAATAATAACAACAATAATAAAAATAATAATAATAATAATAATAATAATAATAAGAATGATATACTTTTCACCGCATCAACTATTCGTATATAATTATGTTATATACAAATGCTATAAGCATACACATTATTATATACGTAAGAGCGTCGTTTTGAAATCCGTGCCAGATACGGCGTTATATAGTATATAACGTATGTGTATGAAGTTACGATTTAAAATCACAAATATCACTTAGACTAACAATTAGATAACTCTATCACGACTTCGTACTAATAAACAATTTACTACTCAATTCCTATATTGTGTCCCTCGATTATGTCAACTCTATATACATATATCCTTCTATTTCTTACAACGTACTGAAAAATTTGTTTATTATGATAAAATGAATCTTATTATACATTATTTGCAATATAAAATCGCTACTATGGGGCGAACGCTTGGAATTTCTGTTTTTCTATTCATCATAATGGGTGAACTTATACAACGCTGCGTAGGTATACAATTTTCATATTATCCACGGACCGAGATTAGTGTACCTAGAGGCCATTAATTACTGCTGTGGTTCAATTAAAACGTCGAGTGAGTTGCAAGTATCAGCCTGGATGTTTGCGACGTCGAATAAATACGCCACGGAGAACAACTAGAGGGTTCAGGTTTAACAAAGAGTCACGGTTTTAAACAAATGTACTGAATGTTGGAAAGGAAAGAAGAAAAAAACACAAGGCTGCGAGGAAAAAACGAAGTAGAGTGTAAAAAATTTGGAAAAAATCTCATTATCACGGCCTGTATATTGTGCGGTCTCGGGTTCGCAGCCTTCGCCGTGCAGAGAAATGTCCGACGAAGCCATCCATCATAGCTAATACCGCGAAGCTCTTTCATCCTGCACGGGTTCAACTCACCTCGTAACTCGGAGCGAAACTAATTACCTAGCCGCAAAATATAACCAGAAATTAAACCCGGAAGCCCCTTTCTCTGCTTCTACTTCTCCGTTTCTTCGTCGTCGACTATAGCAGCTATGAATATATATATATATATATATATATATATATATTCATATATATTTATATATATATATATTTGCACGCATCCTTTGTAGATCGTAAATAGAGAAATGCTACGGATTATACAATTGACATGAAAATCTCTACGAATTTACGAGACGAAATTTCATAACGAACAGAAATTATTATATAGAAACTGAACAAGCGAATACAATGATTGAGGGTTGAAAATTTTACCTCTTAAAACACTTGCCTAATTCTTATAAATTAGTAGCTACGGAATAAGTCACGCTCGCAATTTTGGCCAAAATATTTCAAATATTTCTTCATATTCTCCCAGCCCCCCCCCCCCCCCCCCCTCCCATTTCGCCGAACAGTACAGCTGATATAACGGGGTGCGAAAATTCTTCACCGCCGTTCATACCAAGCGAGGAATCCGTCGACGATGATCGATAATCGTCGAGAATTAATTCCCACAATTCTTTTTCCCCTCCGACGCGACGTGATGTATTTTATCGTTTGTATATTGAAGTTACTAAAAACCTGAAAAAACAACAACGTTGCGAGAGATAAAAATTAGAAGTATAATAACGCAAACACCTTGTACAATGATTTTGCATTGAGACAGTTGACGAGTAATTAATTATACCTATTGTATGTATAACAGAGCTGTAATGGACGCGGTTAAATTTCAAGTAACAAAGGGGTTGTGATTTCTGTGCGTTATTTCCACGTCACGTGCAGCACCTGCAATCATTACGATTATGCGTGTGTTTTGAAACGGGGTAAATTGCTCCGGGTCGGTAATTGTGATTGATTGTCTGGGTCGTTTCGTTTCTCGTTGAAGATTGCAAAACGCGAAGTCCCCCTTGCACGTGCACGTACTCGTTAATTACGTTTAAGGAAGTGACTCGTCTCTGGAGTGTACGTTATAATACCTTAGATGGAGGAAACTTTTACACGCTTCACTATTCGTTGTTAGGTATATATATTGAAGTTTTGCGCCAAGCTATTGGAAAATGTCCTCATGACGTCAGAGCCTCGTTGTCGGCGCCATTTTATCACCACATAACCTAAGTTTTTAATTTTAATGAAGGCAAATCGTAATTAATAGGCTTTCGAATAACTCATGTCAGATAAATTAATTAATCGTAATCAATAATATACCTGTTCTATTATCGAAACGCGGAAAAAAACGGTCAACGCTCAGCTGTGAGCCTGGTTGCATTAGTTTGATTTTTTCCCATCAGATGTCACACTGCAAAGTGACAATCCCAATAACACAGAGCTTGGGGTGTTCTGGAATTGTAATTAACTAGGTGTCACAGATTTCCTGTGATTCTCTGGTAACCCACAGATTCAGAAAACTTATAATGAAATGTGAAGATGAATACATTCTTCAACGATGTATACCTAATCGTCGTCTAATTGTTGGCTCTGGTATTATAAGCTGGCGGGAACAGCCTAGCAGTATCAATTTTCTGGGATTCTGCGAGCTTTAACATAGCTTACGTAGTTTCCTGAAAATCCATCCGTTTGCCACGGTCTAGTATAATAGCACCAGCTTGCCGAGGGTAAACTTTAGTCAAGTTTCAACCCCACCGCAACAAATATAACGAGGATCAATATGACGGCGAGAATAAACCGTAATAAATAAACATCAATAACACAGCTATTATAGCTCTGAAATAGCCAAATTGTTACGTTAAAAATGAACGTCTAAAATTACAATTTTTTATCACTTGAACCATCAATTCAAGATGGCGGTGGAAGTTACTGCAGAATCTGGTAGATATTCTGGATTTAGACTACCAATGACGAGCATCCCACCTTAAAATTATAAAAAGAAAACAGCAATATCGTAAAGATGCGATTTCAAGTCTACATTCCAACTGGAATTAAACTCGAAATACGTAAAGAGAACGGATTCCTTCTCCCACGATCACCGGCATTTTACCCCATCGCTGTAATATAAAGAAGATGCCGCCAGACTGACCTTACCGCGTTTACTTAGTTTTGTATTTTTAACACAGCATGTAATTTCATCTAGAAAGCAGCGCTCTATTGCGCTCCACCGAAGCTGAGGGGTACACGCGGTAATTGCAACGATTAATAACGTTCGGGTATACGGCGCTATGATTTACGAGGGCGTAATGAACCAGGTGCCGCTCCGAGAGTCGAGGGACGACGGCATCGCACTAATGCTAGGCTTCTTATTAACAGGCAACACAACGTTTAACTACCGAGTATAAAATATTTGATACTCCCCTTGTCAGCTTGCACCAGAATCAACCCTCCTAGTTGTCACGCCATATATAATTTAAACCCAAATTTCACTCGTTTTCTCATTTCTTTTTTAATTCCTTGTTAGTTTTATGTATAAGTATAGATGTACTAGAGGACTCGCGGTTAAATTTTTCACGGCTAATAAAGCTTTACCGGTATGAGTCCCATTTTTCCCTGTTGTGACAATACTAATAAGTCACTCAGACCAGAAACAATTAAGAATGTTCGTACTGATTATCGCCCGATTTAGTAGTCTTTGAAACTGATTTTTGAGGTGGTCACCGATGGTAAGTACATGTCCATAACCGACTAGTACTTTGTCGTATTTAGCATCACGAAAGTAGTAGATAATGCAGAGTTATTTACCATAGCAAAGTCCCACTGTCGTGGTTGAAACTAAACTACTTTAAAACACCGACAACCGATATTACTGCTGTATGAAGAAATCATTTGCAAACTTTGTGGATTTCGCAACAAAGATTCATACCGTTGATAAAATAATTTTCTCCCTAATATCAACTCGAAAAGTAGCTACGCTCTGTAAAAATCACAAGCCGTTATTATGCAATCTACATGTCCAAGTACCGGTATCTAAACATCTTCATACATATCGGGAGGTAACGTGGATGTGAAACGTAAAGACCCCTAATTATAGGCAATCTAGGGTACTCATTCACGCTGACAATGTACACATTTAGTGGTGTACAGACGCATTGCCGACAAAATCATCTTATTAGTTTCAATTCCGTATTCATAGCTCGTAAAAAAATAAGCTATGCGATTTTTTTTCTCATTTTTCATTTACTTTTACGTATACTCTATTCAACAGAAGGGCGTCAGAGAATTCAAATTTACGCCTGACGCCGCCAGCCACGGCAATTTAGTTAACCGTCTGACCGCGTGGCGCACAGCGCTCACGGCGATTCAGTTGCTTCTGAACACCGCGCGACATCAGTCGTTTCCGAGCAGCCGGAGAGAAAGTACACGTGACATAAATTCTACGAATTTACTACTGCGATATGTGTTTATAACATTGAAAGTGAGTTTTGTTTTTCGTGTGATTGGTGTATCTGCCGCGTAAATTTATGTTTTTCCCTGTGATAAATAATAAACAACGTTTTGCAATCAGTTTTAAGCGCAAAAAGTTCCCAAATTTATAATCGTACCGCAACAACATCAATTGTGAATATTTGTGATGTGTTCTGTTTCGACCACTACAGTTGCACTTCACTATGGTAAGCATGCTTTACATTAATATATTTATATTACGACTCGGTAACCGATGTATGTACGCTTACCATCTAGTTACCTTGAAAATTAGTTTCAAAAACCTTTTGTGTCAGAGGGTGATACGAAATCAGAGGTATAAAAATTTCTCTCATATAAAGAATAGTCCCTTTGCTCTCAGGTTTTTCACTTTCATGAGGGGGAGCGCAACTCCTTGATTAAATCCGTAACACGACCGTATAGAATGTTCAATCTAAATTTTTATAATAAATGAACAACGAATTGCATACAACAAGGCGCTTCGTGAACCTCATTTCAAACCTGGCATTTCATCTCGATTTATAATACGATCATACCACTTCGTAGAACGATGAAACGATAATTTTTTTACACAATTAAAAATGACAGATTTAAAGAAAATACTATAAAATACATTAGTATTGAATTGAACTGTGTACGAGTTTGCGCGATGTTTCCGGAATGCATTTGCAGCTACGGAAAATTTACAGAAGGGTAAGGAAATTACATTTTTGGGTGTAAATGTAACGGATGCAACATATCATCGTGGTAAATTTTATTTATCATCTTGCTATTACACAAAAGCTGTACAAGGTAAATTGCACGTTCGAACTAACAAAAATAGTTCAAGTACGAGAAAGTTTATGCGTAATTCGGCACCTATTGCATATAAAAAAAAATAATATATTTGTTGACCTGCAATTAGTCACAGTTAACGACATTTTCCAACAAGCGGAGTGTGTATGTGTGTGTGTGTGTGTGTGTGTGTGTGTGTGTATGTGTATGTGAGAGTGTCAGTGCCAGTGTCAAACTTTGGGATTAGCATAAGAAGTTTAAGTGTACATTATTGTATGCCCACATCAAGAGATTAAGTAAAACCGCGTACTGACTGACAATTGTTTCAATCGAGGTTTCCATAAGTTAATCGCCTATCTCAAAGAGCATATTATTATTCCTACAAACAATTTTTTACAGTAGCGATGAAATTACAGAAATCCGTGTATAATTATTTTCCCTTCAAGTACTCGTTTTTTTCAGTAAAAAATTATGTTATTATACATACCGAAATTACATTTATATAAGCGAACGTGTCGAATGTTTGTCAGTGCAATAATTAATCCATTAATATCACGCGCAACGAAAAAACAAATTAAGACCCGCATAATTGTTCGACAATTCTCACCTACCCTCAGACAAATAAAGTTAAATTGATTAAGAGTTAGTCTCTATCATCACGATGTAATATAATTGTAGATATAATATATATATTTTGACTTGGCGTGTCTAAAATCAAGCAAAATATGGTGGTGGGACAACAAGATCCTGAAAAACGACTAGTTGCTCTTTCGTGAAACGTTGTTCGTGCCCGTTCTCACCTGACCATCCGTCATGATGCGTTCGCTTAAAGTCGCCCAATGTCTTTCGAATTGTTACCTGGAATTCGAAAAGAAAATATAAATAGCATCTCGTCTTCTGACACAGATGATCGACGATAGGGACAAAGATCACTTGAAATCACAAATTGAAACTCTCTCATCATGTCCTCCGAATTCGATAAAGTTTTCAAAATACTCACGGGAATGGGGTGAGGGTCGCTTAGATGAGGTCCAAGCTCTTCAAATATTGGAGGTAAGAAAGGAGGTACGTCATAGGGATGAGCATTGATGAATGCGCACAGTCCCAAAACACCGGCGTGACGGACACGGATCGAAGCAGCTTCAGCAGATCTGTCGTGGTTCGTGGTTGCATCCTTTGACTGTTGTTTTTTCTTTTGCTTCAACTTCGTCTTAGCTTTGATCTTAAGATCTGACTGCAAAATTCAATCCGAATAAGATTCCCTGACCCAATGGAAAGTTCATTTTATGTGGGAGTAATGATACTTACCAAGAGAATCTCTTGATCTGGAATGAGTGTACAATGAAGAAGCCCGCCAAGTACCTGACCAGCTTTTTCACGTACTTCAAGACATTCGTCTTCTAGCAGGCAAAGAACGAGCCTGCACACTTGATCGACCCACAACGGGTTGCTAAGTAGAATACTCATATTGTGGAATATTAAAACTTGTAAAAATTCGAGACATGTGCCTCTGGTCCGCCACGAGGTACTTTTCGATATTCTATCAACTGTATCGAGAGCAGTTGGAATGTGTTGGGGCAGTGTAAATGCCTGAGCTAAAACAGCCAGCGTGCTAGTGCAGGTTCTGTTCAACTCTTCGTCAACTTCGCTGTTTTCTAGCTGACAGACTATTGGAAATAGTTGATAATGGGCTGGCAGCGCACCGTACTGAGATCGAACTATGCCGCCAATCAACCACTTGCATAAAGTCTTCAACAATCTAACTGCTCCTTCACGTTCCTCGTTTTTTGGATCCTTGGACAATTCGTTCAGATTGACTTGATTCGCCAATGAAGACAATTCGGTAGGCTCTTCTGTCTTGATACTTGGAGTGGCAGGATCTTGGGCCAATATTTGTAGTCGTGGCATCACTTTGTCCATAAATTCTTGTACGAGAATAGATGAATTTGTTCTTTGAAGAGAATCCGGAAACACGAGATCTGAGTCAAAAATTGTAGCTAACAGAGATCCGAGACGTTCCCGAACGTTTTGGAAAGGATTTGCTAGTAATCTGTCCTCCAAACGAACGAGCAGACGATTCAATAACTCTGAGACTCGCCAGGACTGCTGGCTCAGTGCCCCTTGCAAAGCGTACAATCTTCCACACTCAACAAATGATACCTCAGATTCACCCAGTGGAGGCTCTTCCATGAGACACTCTAACAGCCAGTGTTGCCTATTAGGGTCTCGACTCTCCTGTGCCGTGGCAAAACAGATTCCCCAATCCGTAACAGTTTCGACAGTCAAATTACTTAGCGCTGTTCTGACAATAGGTAGCAAGTCTTCCCACATTTTTTCTGTCATTGGGAATGTCCAGTGCTTTGCGCCTCGTATAAGACCTGCAACTATCTCTGCGGCACATCGCTGACTGCTCTCTTGTTTTTCCGCTACCAACCTTCGCAGGTGAGGTAGAAAGTGCTTGAGATGCACATCCCCGTGGTTTCTGAACAAGCCTTCGAAAAGGACAAAACGGTAACCATCGAATTTGTCTTTCCCCTTTCTTTCTTCCAAACTAAGATATCCTATGAGTTTTGAGATATTTGACGGGTCGTTGAAGAAAATGTCTATCTCCTTTTCCTCGTCAGTTAATATCCTTACATTTGGGTCTAGCGATGGCTGCTGAGAAGATGGAGCGTAGACTTTAACCTCTTTTGGCCATGTGTAATATCCTACCCATGGGTGGTGCATGAATCTTGGCTCTTCCCACTGCTCTGAGGTCAAAGGACGGGTTTCGTAATTGTATTGAAGCCAAGCATTGTCAGGCCTTTTCCCAGGGCTCAATTTTTTACACTTGCCTTGATTCTCAAACCTCGAGTGATCTATCGTTACCTAAAAGTCAGCATTTTTATCTACTTATTTCGATTACACTTGGTAAAAACTGTTAATTTTATTGCCAAAGAATTAATCACTTCAAATACCTTTTGATGTTTTCTCTTCTGTTGTTTGAAAATAAAAAGCATGGCTCTGATGGCTATTTTTCTCTCCTCCAAAGACTCGTGTATCAATGAGCTGAGGAAGAAGCGCACTATTTTCGCAGGATATATGTGATCGGGGTGAACCAAATCTCTTATGAGACTGATAGCCATCAGTCTTTGCCTCCAATGGAGACTTTGTTCGATAATGGCTTTAAGTAATTTATCTAACAGACTATTGTAATATTCTAGATTTCTATGTCCTAAATTCCGCAAGCTCTCCACTCCCTTTTCGATTTCAATTTCGGTTGGCTGTGGTAAACTGGGTTTAGGATAATTATCCCATAATAATCTAGCTGTCTCAATACACGTTGGTGGTATTTCAATTTCTATAGTAGTTGTTGGAAAAAGCTTGCGTACCGTGTCCACTAACTTTTCTTTCAAACGAATTACAGACAATTTTTCCGAAGGTTTAGATAAAACCAACGCTGGCCAAAGTGTATTCAATAACAACCAATTTCGCCTTGTCATTATCGGGGATGGCTTTGGACCTAACAAAATGTATAAAACCCCCTGCAAGAAGGAAGCACGTTTCGTTAAAAAAAAATGTTTAGGATATTTGAAGGATTATTCGCAAATATGGTGAGTGCCTTACTTTGAATGCTTCATGATGTTCTTCGCTGTCTTTGCTCAATATTTTTACTATCTCGGGAACAATCACGTTATGTGAGAACGTAAAATATTGCATGGCGGTAAATAGCAGGCTCTGCGCCCTTGATCGCACTTCTCCATACCTGCTGGTTCCTAATTTGAATAGTTCCAACATAATAGACTTGTGCGTTTCTGTGAGACAGACCACACTTTCCATAAAACGAATTTCGTGCTGTATCGCCGCACGTTGCACCATCGTTATTCTCATGTGCTTTTGCTTCCCCTTCAATTTATCCTCTATTAGTTTATGAGTCATCGAGAAATTCTTTCGCCTCGCTTCGTAGTCTTCACCTATTCGTATTCTCCCCAACAGCAGAGAACCCCAGATCTAAGAACGTTTGTAGCAAACTATCCTTTAGCAACAGTCCCGAGTCAATTCTTCATCAGTTTTAAAAGTTTACTTCTATAATTACCTCAATTACAACAAATAAACTTTTTATATCGTCTTCGGCATCCCTCAACATACTTAATTGCAAGTCACGCAAGATATTCGCTATATGCTTCCTGACATTACTTCCATCTGGCATTGACAGTTCCCCTCGAATTCCGAGTTCTGGTGTAAAAGTCCACTCTAGGGCTGATTCCACCGTTTCAATGGGCGGTTCGGACCAAACTGGCAAAAACGCCTCACAACTGGTGAGAATAGCCTTCATTATATTGAGATTTGTCAAAAGCTCCTCCCTGCAATTTTATTTGTGTAATTATTCATTGTGAACATTAACAAATGGTCGATACAAATAAGAATTAGGGATGTTTTAGCTTACCTGGTTAATGTGTTTTTGTCTGCAGTAAAACGCTTTATCTTCTCCAGAACAGGCGGTAGATACTTTGAAAAAAATTTTTTAATTGCTGCCACCTCATCTACTCCAGGTACGTACCATTTGGCATTAAGATCTTTTTTATCCACCGCCTGTCCCCAGTCCTTAATTGACATGTACTCAGGATCATTGTAATCGCCGACAGATGTCTTAGAATCGGCAAGTCCGACCATTGATAAACACAGAAGAACTATCCTCAAAAGCCGAGCAGCGGTTTGGCTTCCTTCCCTAGATTTCAAGTATAGCGTCTTATCAAGAACTTCCATCAGTGTGTCCATGTAAGGTAACAGATAGTTTCCATTCGTTTCAAGAGTTGCAACAAGTAGTTGCATACTGTACAAAAGCTGATTATCTAAGTTTTCCTCCTTGGCAATATCGTCGCTTTGCCCGACGGCATCTAATATGTTCCTAACCAGGGGTGGAACAAGCACCCGCAGGGTTTGCTGTCCATTAGCATGAGAAAATGAACGGCAAAGAACAGCTGCCAGTCGACCAGCAACCTGAGTTTCTAGAATACGTTCGGTAGCAAGGGAACGAAATTTTCGTAAGGCACAATCGAAAATAGCATCGCTAGTTTGATCAAGAAGACCTCTGCAGCCACCACCTAAGGCATGTTCAAGCCACGATTCGAGCTTGCTCTTTCTATCCTCCCCATGACTCTCATGCCTCACAAATTCTAGAGAGCTCGAATCTATCAGGCTGAAAACTTTGTCTAAAAACTGAAGAACAAAATCTTCAAAACGTGATGTTGACTCGCAGATCAGTCTATCCTCTTCACTGATAGGGTCTGGCACTCTTGACGAATCCACTATTGGAATTATCCCAGCAAATACAGATATCAATCGAAATGTGATAAATGATTTTCTCACGTCGTTAGGATCTATACCAGGCAGAATTGAGAACAGGAGATGTAAGACGTGGGATGGCCCCTCTGCATATTCGTAACCTGCCCACAAAAAATGAGGATTAAGATTGGAACTGTTCCAACTTTTTTTGATTGTATCAGAGGACTATGGCTATTTACCCGTGTTGTAATTTCTCATGCCTTGGACTAGTGGCCGAGCTACTGCCACAACACAGTTCATAGATGCCGTTAATTTGTGAGGTTCCGTGAGTGAATCCAGTACTGAGTACAGCCGTTCTAGAACGTCTGGAATGATTAATTTGGGCCGCATGGTAGCCAAATATTGCAGCGCCTGACTAGCTTCGAAACCACCCATTTTTCCAAACATTGCCGTCATAACAAGCGGTTTTATACTCAAAACAAATCGATCGACATCTTCGTCGGTAAGCTTGAATGCTTCAGGTACAGGTTCTTCCCATGTCTGCTTGCCATAACGTTCCCTGAACGGACCATTTTCATCATTAAAATCATCGTTAAGACACAGTTATTCATCATGCTGCCAAAAAGTTGAGAACATGAAATGCTCTTACTTGTGCAGACGTAAGACGAAATGCAGAGGAAGTTTACTGAGCAATTCCCGCAACTTTGAGTGCCATTGACCATAATTAGCAGGGTGAATGTAGCTCTCTATTGTTTTTAAAAACTTGGTTAAATAATCTTGCACGCATGATCCATGACCCTGAAGAAACAAAAAGTGATTTGGTCAGTTTTATCAAGAAAAATTTAAAGTTGGGTTTTTTCAATGCTCATTGATTGTGTTGAAATACTTCTCTGATAATTCACACACTGGGATTAAAAATTTAAAGTACAGAGACTAACTAGCACTGAGACGATCCATATAGCAATAGCGGATGTATCCATTTTGTGATGTTTACTGCTTTGTATGTGCTTATATGTGACTGGCAGGTTCAAGTAGCGGATAAATCTTGTAAACATGAGGGGAACGTATGGCTCCCAATCAATGTATCCGATATTGCATGTAGCAAGCCTCGACATGAGCCACATTATTTCATACTCCCAGGTTGGCGCGTTGTGACAAACTTCCCACAGGCTCATGAATTCCTCAAACCACAACTCGTGCCCCAACGAGTGATACTTCGAAGGTAACGTCAGTGGCAAAAACCATTCCAAGGTTTCCATCGTCGTTGCCATTGTAGAAGAATCCAGAGGATAGAGGCGCGGTCTAAGTTTGTCCAGAATTTCTTGGGTCGCGGTCACAGGAAAGTAGACTTTGGCCGCGTGAACCATAACATCAAGGGTTGATTGAACGGATGGAAAATATCGGTATATCCCAATCGCCGTTTTTCCTGTGGCCATGATGCGATAGGTCAAATCATAAAGCGGTTCCCATGGCAGTTCCAATTCCTCTCGAGAGATTAATTTCTTCTTTCTAAACGAGTCAGAATTGAACAAAATTTCTGTTACCTAATCTGAGCCAACAATATACGTTACAACATGACATGATTGTGCTTGGCAGCTTCGCTGTTAGCTTGGCAATTGGCTCTGGCTCTGATGTTGTTGCGGAGTTGGCACGGATTGTTTCAACAGTTTACCGCTATAGCCGGTAGCTGGTTGTTTTTGTTTTTGTTACAATGAATCAATACGAAGCTATCTAGCTATAAAGTTTTCAATTTGATCGGTAAAAGTCAAATTGACGTATGATTTTTAACTAGCGACATTTTCTGGAGATCATAAAGAAAAATTGATATAATTGGAGGATAATAAACCAATCGGAAAATTATTAATTGTTGTTCTTCATTACGATAATTGAAGCATACTTCAGCAATACTATCAGCATTGTTCCAAATTCAGCAACCTTATGAGGTTCCAAGTTAGGGATGGTTATCAACTTAAACATCAGTTTGACTAGGACAATGTGATCTTCCTTGGAAAACTTCATCCCGTAGAGCTTGATGTACCTTGATAGAAAATGCAGTTTAATCACATTGGACGAAAAATTCATTCTCGGGTAAAAATTAGTCTGCGAGATGCTAATGAAGAGAGATATGCGAGGTATGTTAAATTGTCTTACTTGTATAGTCTCGCGGTCCAGATGCTACAGCCAACATCAAGCTCTCGCAGCAATATCGCACGTCCAAGATTGGCTTTGATCTCTTCAAACAGAGTCTGGGCTTCGGCATCGATGACATTAGCATAAGGTAAAAGTTTATTGTAAAATATCTCTCTCTGAGATTGAAACCTCAAACTTCCACCGGACGAGTCGATGGTTAACTCGTCCTCAAAATCATTATCCGTCATGTCCTCGTCCATTGTTTAAGGTATGTGTATTGTTGTTGATTTTCCTTTGCCTCCTGTTGTTGACTTTTTATTGTGGCCGTATTTTCTATCCTACGCGTGATAATGGATCAACTGTTATACTGATCCTCGTAGAACGGCTGTAAGGAAGACACTAATCACGGCTACGCGGAATCGTGCGTCATTCTGAAGATATGTAACAACTTGCTTATTTCCTAATGCTCATTTTACACGAGTCATCTTTTGTATGGCAGCACGCTTATTTTGCTGCTTCAGCTGACTGGCATTATTATAAAAACTGAGACACTGCGTGACTCCCCACCGAGCCCGCCACGTGTATTCATTAACACGAACAAGGAAACGTACAGAGAGAGGGATCAGAGCAGAATATTTTGCAAGTTTTCCTCGATCCTCTTTTTTATTCGAACGAAAAATAATTATATTCGTCAAACCGGATAGACGCCTGAATTATACGTGCTCAAATATTGCGTTAGATCCGTACAGGGACAGCGATTTTTAATTTCTTTAACGAATACAAATTCAATTTATGACATATCTGTAAATGACAGTGGTAAATGAGAAAATAATGACAGATGAAAGTTGGACGACACTCGATGAAAAAAAACAACATCGACCTATCATGTGTCTAACTCTATCTAACTATTTTCTTGTTTAGATGCACAAGTTTACGGTACGGTGTAACTTATGACGTGATTGTCAATGTAGTTGCATTCAACACTGATGCGAGTTGAATACAGCTAATTTCTGGTACCCACGATGCGGCTTAATGTCTAATTATTTGCGATGAAAATTGTAACGGTGTGTTCAAATCATCGCTGTCGATCTAGCATGTGATGCATGTGATAAACAAGGACACGAAATGAGCGACAGTGGTCCCAATAATGTTGGCCAATGTCGAAACTTTCTCCCAGCTATTCATGAAAACAGCTGATTTTCCGCACGTATACTGCGGCTTATTTTCTTCAGGTATTTCTGGTGATGAGAGAAAGGAAATTATTGGATATCGTGCCGTTATTGGTTGCTTCGCGTCGTTATTATTCTTCAAGTAATATTTACTTCTGTAAACAGTTTCGTTAGTACTGAAATTATATATATAGCGGATTCTAACCTACAAATTTTCATCAGCATTGAACCGCGCGTGTTTTATACGAACGTAAGTGTTGATAATCGACATCAACGGTGAAAATCATGAACAAAACTGGAAGACTGATGTTCCGGATTTATGTAGCTACCAGTAATCTTATAAATTCGTTACCAAATAGAAGCAGGTTTTTTTACACCCCGAATACTTCGCTCTCTTACGCTTCATACTCAAAAGGTACAGTTCCATGATTCACTTAACTCTTTGACAATACTGTTTTCTAAGGAATAAAAGTTGTGTTTTACAATATCAGATTACAGATCGAGCCACCAGCCGTCGAATAGAGCCAACGATAGCGATGCGGTTTCACAGGCCTTAGCCACGGTGCAAACAACAGAAGAACTGTTTGAAATTGTTAGCAAATATCGTCCGCTGTTGAAAATTGAACACTCGTTAGCAGCTTTCAAGATATTGGCTTCTAAGCAGAGGCAGGAGAGCAAAGTTGATTCGACAATTGCAAAGAAGGCGGAATTTCTTAAGCTTTGTAGAGTTGTGGTAAATGATTCCAAATCCCTGGACGTAAATGACGCTGTATTCATTTTCAAGACTCTTAATTACCTTGGTATCTCAAACAACAGCTGGATATCTCAATCTCTGCTTGAAGTAATCAGAAATTCCCTGAATGATCTTTCCTTTCTTCGTCTTGTGGAACTTGAACACGAATTGCAGGAATTTGCAAGCAGTCCGTTGTCAACTGCTCTTAAGATCGTGGTGCCAGAATTGTGTGAATTTCGACTGCAGAATATTGTGGTGGATAAAAAGAATATTGTTGACGTGGCGTCCGCACTTACACTTTTACACAATAAACCTGGTCGTAATAAATTGATAGCAAATGTTGTCAGTCAGACACGCAAAATAGGACAGAGCAGGAAGGTTTCGTATGGAGTTAAAAGATTCCGAAGCCTGTGCAGGCACCAGTATCATAAACCTGGATACGAAGAAGCAGTTCAAAATTCACAACAAATTCTCATAAAGTATATGAGCTGTGTTGAGTTTGATGATATTCATGGTATGGTCCGCATGATGAGAGATAGGAAATGTCTTAGGCATAAAATTTTTCGTAATGCGGAGCTTATGGACGCTTTTGGAAATGCAATCATTGCTAGAAATGAGGGATTTTCAAGAAGTACTCTGATATTGTATTTATTGCAGCAACTCAACTATATGCACATACCATTGAGGGATTATGCCACAGCTGAGTGCATTCAAAACCTAGAGAATTTGTGTAAATATGACGGACAAGTTATCATGATGTTCGTGATAAGCCTCGCTTCCTTCAATTATAAACCAACGTTTTGGAACACCATGCAACCAATCATATTAAAGATCATACATAGAGATCTACATAACTTGAATAATCTTCTACGATTAAGCATCGGTTTAGCAATCTTGGATTGCTTTGACACAGATATTTTAGAGTTAGTGTTCAGTGAAAGGTTCCTTGTAGCCGCAGAAGTGGAAAAGATACCTATGAAACTATGGAATTTATTGTTATTGTACCAAAGCATTCACACCCTTTGTTCAATCCCAGTAAAAAAATCTCTACCGAAACGTATACTTGAAAATGCCATGAAAGTCAACGAAACTTTAAACATAGATTCTTCTTTATTGCCCGTTTTAGAGAGGGCTATGGGTGGCTCACAGTATGTCATACGTAACCTGTGGACCAAACTTGGGCATTATATTGGTAAGACAGCAATTTTAATTTTCAAAAACGTTCCAATTCATCCATTTCTCGTTTCAGAACATATCGTTATAATGAGAAAAGGTGGATACGCTGTTTCGCTTAATTTGTCATCTGAAGAGACGAATGAATGCAAGCCTATAACGTACATAGAAGATCTTCAAGTGCCTTCTGAGAGCCAAGTGTAAGGATATTTTTTTTATCGGTTTTCAAATGCTGAGAAACTGTAACCACTTTGAGAGTGATTTCACACATTTGTGAAAGTCACATGAAGCTACATAAAATAAATTATCATTCACTGTAAATGATGCAAAGATAAATTCACGATTTCAGCATTATAGTGAAACCAATGCCTGTCGCGGCATATGCACATAATTCTCAACATCTTCGAGGCACTTGGATTTTGCTATTGAAAACTTTGGAGAAACAAACGGGACACGCGGTTGTTCCGATAAATTTAACGACATGGAATGCTCTCCGAGACTACGAAAAAATTCCACATCTCATGCAAGCTATTCGCCTAAAGTGTGACTATATGTCCGAGGCCGCAAATGTATCATAAGTAGTGTAAAACTCTATTATATAAAATATTTAACTATTGTACGAAAAAAAAGAAAGAACCATCTTTCTCAAATTCAGCCTTCCTATCCTCTGCAACCATGACTTATTTAATCATTGATCTCTCTAGGAAGAGATAAATGTGTTCAAATCATCGCTGTCGATCTAGCATGTAATGCATGTGATAAACAAGGACACGAAATGAGCGACAGTGGTCCCAATAATGTTGGCCAATGTCGAAACTTTCTCCCAGCTATTCATGAAAACAGCTGATTTTCCGCACGTATACTGCGGCTTATTTTCTTCAGGTATTTCTGGTGATGAGAGAAAGGAAATTATTGGATATCGTGCCGTTATTGGTTGCTTCGCGTCGTTATTATTCTTCAAGTAATATTTACTTCTGTAAACAGTTTCGTTAGTACTGAAATTATATATATAGCGGATTCTAACCTACAAATTTTCATCAGCATTAAACCGCGCGTCTTTTATACGAACGCAAGTGTTGATAATCGACATCAACGGTAAAAATCATGAACAAAACTGGAAGACTGATGTTCCGGATTCATGTAGCTACCAGTAATCTTAGAAATTCGTTACCAAATAGAACCAGGTTTTTGTACACCTCGAATACTTCGTTCTCTTACGCTTCGTACTCAAAAGGTACAGTTCCATGATTCACTTAACTCTTTGACAATACTGTTTTCTAAGGAATAAAAGTTGTGTCTTACAATATCAGATTACAGATCGAATCAGCAGCCGTCGATTAGAGCCAGCGATAGCGATGCGGTTTTACAGGCCTTAGCCACGGTGCAAACAACAGAAGAACTGTTTGAAATTGTTAGCAAATATCGTCCGCTGTTGAAAATTGAACACTCGTTAGCAGCTTTCAAGATATTGGCTTCTAAGCAGAGGCAGGAGAGCAAAGTTGATTCGACAATTGCAAAGAAGGCCGAATTTCTTGAGCTTTGTAAAGTTCTGTTAAATGATATCAAATCCTTGAATGTAAACGACGCTGTATACATTTTGAAGACTCTTACATACATTGACATTTTAAACACCAGCTTGATATCTCAATCTCTGCTTCAAGTAATCAGACAATCCCTGAATGATCTTTCCTTTAATCGTCTGGTGGAACTTGAATATCAATTGGAGCATTTCGAGAGCAGTCCATTGTCAAATGCTCTTAAGATCGCGGTGCCATTATTGTGTGAAATTCGACTGCAGAATAATATGTTTGATAAAGAGGATATTGGTGATTTGACATACGCGCTTGCATTTTTACGCAACAAATCTGATCATCATGAAGTGATAGAAAATGTTGTCGGTTGCATACGCAAAATACCACAGGACATGACGAATTCATATGCAATTAAAATATTCACGTATATGTGCGATCTCCGGTATTTTCCACCTGGATATGAAGAACTAGTTCAAAATGTACAACAATTTCTCGTAAAGCATATGAGCTGCGTTCGGATTCATCATATTAAAATTATTCTCAGCAAAATGTATAAACAAGTGGTATTTCATGAGAATAAGATTTTTTATAATGAGGAGCTTATAGACGCTTGCGGAAGAGCTGTTATTGCCAGAAATATCGAGTTTGAAGAAGGAGTTAGCATACTCAAAG
The DNA here is from genome assembly GCF_021155765.1 of Diprion similis. Classification (NCBI taxonomy): domain Eukaryota; kingdom Metazoa; phylum Arthropoda; class Insecta; order Hymenoptera; family Diprionidae; genus Diprion; species Diprion similis. Next base: position 2,939,364 of record NC_060111.1, on the reverse strand, counting down.
TAATGTCCAATATGGGCCATGCACAAATCCGATTAATCGATTATCTTGCTGTTGAATGCTTTCAAAACCCTGATGTTTTGATCAAATGTAGCGAAATTTCTATCCAGGCTTTGGTTATATCCCTGGCTATTGCAGATTACAAGCCTATCTTTTGGGAGAGAATGCAAGAAATCGTATTAAAGATTCTGGACAATAATCAGTTCAAATCGTCAGACTTACTTCTGGATTTTGCCATTAGTATGGCAGTATTCGATTGCTATAACTCACAAGTAATAAAAGAAGTATTTAGCGAAAATTTCCTGTCAGCAAAAATGTTCAAAAATAAATCGCAGACGCGTTGGAATTTATTACTGTTGTATCAAAGCATACAGACACTCTGTTCTACCTCAGTCGGACAATCTCCACCTGAATATCTACTGCAAATTGCCATAAGTTACAATACACCATCTGTCAAAAAATCCTCTTTGTTACCTGCTTTACAAAAAGCTATGGGTGGCTCACAATTTGTTACATCTAATCTAAGGACTAGGCTCGGGCATTATATCGGTAAGACCAGAATCTTTTTCTAGAATATATATTCCAAAGCTGTGAGCATATCAAGAAATTTCATTTTCGTTTCAGATCACGTTCTGATAATGGGAAAAGATGGATACCCAGTTGCGTTGAATTCGCTACAAGAGGCACAAGAATACAAACCTGTAACGTACATAGAAGAACTTCCACTTCCTCCTGAAAGCCAACTGTAAGGATAGGAATTTTAAATATTTACTAATGCTTAGAAAGTGTTCATTAACTCGTACAGAAAACAAAGATGTATCTCCTATTCCCGAAATTATTTGACAATTCAACAATTTTATTGTAATTTCAGCATCATGGTGCTCAGTTTGCCTGACCATGCATACAGTATTAATACTCATCGCCTAAAAGGACCTTGGAGATTGCTGCTTAAAACTTTAAAAAAACATACAGGACACATGATTATTCCCATAAGTTCACTAATGTGGGATAATCTTATAGATCACCAGAAAATTCCCTATCTTGTGCAAGCTGTTAGCCTAAAGTGCGACAAAGTATCGACATCAACAAACATTTGATAAGTAGCGTGACTTTCTATTATCATGTAATTCTTATAAATAACAGAATCAAAATAAACTGACGCTATTATTGAATGTAGGTTTCAAAAACTTTGAACTGTTTTCAGAAATGTAAACGAGATAATGAATTTTTGTCTGCTCGTAATGAAAGATTTTAGTTTACTTTTGCTACGTCTAACTGGTTTGCAACAGAATGAATTTTCATCGGATTTTTAGAGAATGTAATAAAAATCTTTATGAATAACAAATATTATTGAAAAGTTTACAAAAATTATCAGTTTCTCCCAAATGAAATGTGACATCTTCACGGTAGTTAATGTAAAAACGAAAATGGAAAAACAAGATGCCTAATTGTATAGATGTAAGTTTTGAAAGGAAGGAATGTTATCTTTGAAGGAATATACAATGAACCAAAGTAAGCTGTTCCAATGAAAAAGTGAGATGTTGATGTATAACAGTTTATTATATCAAAATATATAATATATCAACAGGAATATAATCGTCAATCTATTGCTACTCGACAAGTTTGTCGATTGATAAAAATAGCATATTGTAATTGGTTAAAAGCATAAAACATACGTACAAGCCAAGTGTCAAAATCTGCATGACTGTGAAGAAAGAGTTTGGACTCCTATCTGGCTTTAGGAATAATGAGAGAATTTAGAAACGAAAAAAAAAATCATTTCTTAGGAAATACTTGTCGAATATAATCATTATTACGGATAATTTAATAGTCTTGCAATATCTCAAATGGTCAAAGTCTAAAGTTTATTTAGTAACGGATAGATCGAAACTGTACGATCGTACAGTTGAAGGGTATCCAATGAGAGAATGCACACATACAAATGAGAAATAAATACGATAGGAAATAAATTGGCTGTTTTCATAGAAGCAGATTAAAAGCTGCCTATTGATACAAGGAGAAATACATTTTGGAGCACCGTATTCCTAGCACCATTTTTCCGCTCTTTGAAGAAAATCTGAGTGACGCATTGAAAAGAGAAAAAATCATCATTGATTGAGTCCAAATAATTTCAAACCATTGAAGGCAGTGGCTAGGGCAACTTCCTCCGGCGACTTGCGCATGAATGCTGCAACCATTTCAACTATCGCAGGCAAAGCACATGGCTCGTTACGTTGAAATGTGCAGTACCGATGAAGGAAGGTCATGGAGCGCTCCGTCAAAGCGTCTTTGACGTGAGAAGGCAGTTTGCTAGCCCTTGTATTTGGGTACATAAAAGGAGCATCCGTTTCAACAAGGATTCTGTCCAAAGGAGCCTGTCCCCCTTCCAAAAGCTGCCTGACTCCACTGTCTGATTTGTCCTTACAGAGATAACCAGTGATTCCGAGGTAAAATCCTTGGTCCAGGTATAGCTGGGCCTCTTCCGCCGTCCCAGTGAAACAGTGAACAAGAACCGGGGGTAACCTGTTCAAGTAATGACTCAAAACTTCCAGTACATCGCTTTGGGCGCTTCGTTCATGGATTATCAATGGCTTGTTGAGCTGGCAGGCAAGTTCGATTTGCTTGTGAAACACATTGCGCTGGGTCTCAGGGTCGGAGAAGTCACGGTTGTAGTCTAGGCCGCATTCCCCAATGGCGACGCACTCCGGATTACTGGCAATACTTTCGAGCTCTTGCAGCGTCTCGTCGTCCTCCCAGGACTTGGCATCGTGAGGATGAACTCCTGCCGTTGAGTACAAGGTACCTGGGTATATTCTCGTCAGTCTCAGTGCCTCTTTGCTGGATCTGATGCTTGCTCCGGTGACCATGATCTTCTTGACACCGGCATCCTTTGCCCGCTGTATAACGCTGTCTAAGTCACGACTGTACTTTTTATTTGTTAGATTAGCGCCAACATCAACGAGTATGTAGTTCTCATAGCATTGTGTCATCGCCGTTGAGGATGCTTTCGGCGACTCCGTGCAAGATCCACTGGCATTTTCGGCCATGCTATTTTATTTGTGTATATATTTTTTTAACGTGCAAATTAAGAATTTAAGATTAATTGGACCGAGTCAAATTGTCAATTCACTACGGTTATTATGATTATGTTATTACCGGAACACGTTAGCTTGCATTTCATATAGCGAAGAACCGATGATCACAGCTGTAAAGTTGACTTTTTTACTGCACTATTTTTGTTACGAACAAAGATCAGACCACAATGAGGTAATCTCTAATTCCCGAACACGTTGCTTAATGCTTTCTCTACCGTATTTCATTTGTAACCAGTGTTGTGTGGACTGCACACGATACATGCCTCCCCCTCTACGTGTGTGTGATCAACCCCTTCGCCTGTTTTCATTGAGTCAAGGCAGATACGCAATTGACGGTCGACTCACGGCCAAAATCGTCGGCGGTTTTGATTGGCCTGAAAGTGTCATTTAAACCTCTGCGACCAATCGTATGCAGTCATTTTACTCTGACTATTGCAGCCTTTGCTGCGGATGAAGTGTAACGATTTGGACTGATTTGTGACGCACACGCGCCGCGCGAGGGCTATTTTTATCTTTCGATAAATCCCCTTGAAAAGGGTCACGATTGACGTTCGTTCGTTAAAACCACGCTTCAGATGTCTAAGCTTAGACTAATAAATGCTGGCAAGAGGTTACGTACCTTTTCCGATTTACAGGAATGAAATAAGGATTAGATTCGCAGAACTTTCGCGCGAGGATTCATGAATAGCCGCCCCCTTTCCCAGACATATTTTTATTAGTTCAAATTTCTTTATACGTAATATATCAATCAAAAAATGTTAAGTGATTGATTGGTCGGTGAGAAAGGCGGTTTGGAAAAAAAAAAAAAAAAAATAGTATCAGGAAAACATTAAAATTCGCAGTGAAATGTATATCGTCCGGCAATTGTTGCGACTTACTGGTTACCATGGCAACAGAATACTAATTTGTATGGACGCAGAAAGACTGTGTGGACAATTCTTGAATGATGAGCAACGTTGAGCAATTGAAGATTGTAGTAGTAGGACCAGTCGGAGTGAGTTTTTGAAACAAAACTTTTGTAGTACCATTATTTCAAATTTTGCTTTGGTGCGCATATTGTGTATGTAGATATGTTTAGTGGCCAAAAAAAGTGTTGTAATTTAAATATTTATCGTTCATACATTTTGCAGAGCGGCAAGACTACAATATCAAATTTTCTTGCGGATGCAACAGAAATTTCATCAGAACACAGGCCTACCAAAGGTGTTAGAATCCTTGAATTTGAAACGCAAAGCATCAATGTAAGGAATAAATTTGTCAAAGCTGAAATAGAATTGTGGGATTGCAGTGGAGATCACAGGTAAATTAACCGGTGTTCCTGTGATGCATCGTGTATGTACATCTATGGCTCTTCATCTTTTTTCAGATTTGAGACCTGTTGGCCAGCCGTAAGAAACAAAAGTCGCGGTGTGATTTTTGTACACAACGGCAAATCGCAGGACTATGTTCGTGAGCTGGAACAATTGTACGATTATTTCGTTAATCAAACTGGGCTTGGTCCAACAAATTGTGTCATCTTTCATCACGATCAAGATAATAACAGTGTCGAAATTCCTAAAAAGATGTGTAAGCAATAACATAGTGATTTCATTTTTCTTCTCATGTGAACTGTTTATTGATTACAACTTCTTGTTTTATTACAGCGCCTAAGTTGTCTCGAATATCACAAGTGAGCTGTAATACTGAGGAAGGTGCTAATAAATTAAAAGTTGATTTTCATTCGTTTTTGGGAACTTTGATCAGCAACTTGCAAGAGCACACAGATCAGGAAGAAATGATTCTTATGCGGGATAATATATTGTTTGCTGCTTAAAAGGAAAATTTAAACTTGAATTAGCGTTACTACTTGAATAGTTGAAAGTAAATTACTAAATTGAATGTAAAGGTAAGTGAATTATGAAACACCTAATTGTTGTAAGTTGTATTTGGCATTAATATGTGATTTACAGTCAACAGTAATTAATAGTATAATGAATTACATTTCAATACATTATCTTTGTCAATGAGCGGTAAAAATGAGTGAAATAAGTTTTTCCAAAAGAAAATGATGTGAGAAAAGTAAAAGCAGGTTTCGGCACAATGATAATATTCTATGCTGAACATCGCAAGAATTAGGTGTCCTTAAGCTATTAATTATTATATATCGTATGTAATATTATCGTATTCGATAAAATACGTACCTAATTTCAATACTTTCTTGTGTTAAAATTTAAAGTAACGCAATAAAAGTAGAGTACTTGCTAATAAAATAGCAAATAAACAGAATAAAAGTGGATCAATTTAACGGATGATTTGGTATTAACATAAATGCCTTTGTACTACTCACGTTTTGAACAATCTCTGGTGTCAAATGAACACAGAGTTGTTCTACAATCTACATAAACGTCGATGCCAAGCAAAAGAAAAAGAGAGTCAAGTGTAAAATGGAAAATCGAATCACCTCAACAAGATGTTTGTAAAAGAATTCAACACATCATGTCTTCTGTATGATCCATCTTTGTTTCTTCAGGATATATCAAACCGTAAAGCGCTGACAAAGCTGTTTTAGCCGCCATTTTCTTAGCATCCTTTTTATTCTTGGCTGTAAAAAATAGATTTGTTACTATCGTGAAAAATAAACGAATCAGATCAATACAGCAGAATACTCAGCGAATCCGTCATTACGAAATTTCTTACCAGAACCAGGATACTCAATTCCATCAATTTCCACAGCCAAAGTAAACATTGTGTTTGGTGGGTTTCCGGTACGATTAACTTCCACATATGTCAAGCCAGGCTTCATTTGATTGAGCAACATGACAGGGTGAATGTTGATCGCGTTGACTGGTAAATCTTTTTGAACCGGAGCCTTTGGCTCCTTCTTACCACGCCCAGCAGAGACACCTGGTCTTGGTACAGGGACTACAGTGCCCTGATTTTGCCACTCCAAAAAAAGCTTGTATAGAGCAAAACTAGCCAAAGAACTCCAGGGAACTTCGTCTTGTTCTTCAGTAGCTGTTTCCGGAGGGCTAATTGCCATTTCGTTGCCTTCCTCTGTGACAGGTGGAATCTGTTGAACTGATTCTGGTTGTATCGGTTGCCCGTCCGACTCTGCATCAATTCGTGCCTTACTTGTGGCTGTTGTCATTTTCTCAAGGAGCAAACACTTCAATGCATTCTCAGCAGCATTCTGTCGGGCAAGTGGCTTGGACAATCCTTGGCCAACATAAGTCTTCCCGTCAATCTGTAATTAAAATTTTGGATAACACAAAATAATTGTGAATGTTTGTGTGCAGGTATCCAATATTCCGATGATCACTGGATAATATATTAGTGAATGTTTTTTCCAGTGCCGGTTTCTAGGTGCAAACTTACCTCGGCATGCACTACGAATAGTGAATTTGGCATGGCTGCTTGTGACTCCGGAAAAGTGAATTGTACTCCAGTCTTCATTTCATTCAATACCATAATTGCATTTTTAGGCTGTAGAGCCTTCCTCAGTCGTTGATTCATCCTAAGCCGCTTCAGCTTCTTATTTACCTTATCTTAACGAACATGTTTCAAGTGAGTATATTAAATTATGTGTAAAATCGATAAAAGTCTCAGAAAAATAACAATCAATCAGTCCTGATCTTCACACGAGTCGTTCAACTGCTACAACTCGACAAATAAACCTTTGGAGTATGTAGCTAATGTACAACTTTCAAATTTGCGCAGTGAATTTTCATCATTAGTTGTCAATTCATAACTCCTTACACCAGTAAAAGAAAAATAATTTTCCTGAACTGAAAACTAAGAAATTCAAATTCATACTTACATCCGGATACCCGTCCACGTTTCCATTTCGGTTGTTCCGGATTGTCGATATCCATACTTTCTTTAGTATCCTCGGTATTAATCTCATTGTTATTAGCAGGTGGCGGAGGTGGCGCCTGAGTTACAGGCGTTGGTGCAGCAGGTACACTGCTAGCGATAACAGGAGCACTCGTAACTGCTGGTGGAGTGGACGATGGTTGTTTCAGGATTGGCTTCAGACGTGGAGTTTGCGGAGTGGCAGGCTGCTGCTGCTGCTGCTGCTGAGGTGATGCCTGAGTAATTGGCTGTGTCTTTGGAGGCTGAGAGGCCTGCGTTGTTCTGGCTGGTTGTTGCTGCTGCTGCTGCTGTTGCTGTTGCTGTTGTTGATGTACTGGATTTGCAAGTTTAAACTGCGACGAGTTTTGCACCGGATTATTCTTGTAAGTTCCCTGCTGATTCTGTCCCGACATTTGAGACGGTTGAAAATTCCCTTGTTGCGAATACTGTAAATCATAGGGTGGGTCTCGCCACTACACAAGGAACCTCTGCGGTTGTGCTACCCCACCAGGGCCCGACGTCGCACACGTATTCAAACGTAATCTGACGCTACCCCTATAGCTTACACCTGCCGATATTCCTTTAAACAGTGCTAGACGTTTCTCAATTCATAACTAAACCATGACCAGCTATTGGAAAACAACATCAATGTAATTCATCAAGAGATACACAAATTTTTGCACTTTCTTACAAAACAAATTATCTCTGATAATTTTTACCCAATTAAAAATTGCATTTGGTCCTGTCTGAATAAGAATGAAGAATTTCATAATATCAGAACAGCGAGTAGTTTGTAAAATTTGTGGTGGTAAACTCGAATCGAGTACAATGTAAAAACATGTTCTCATTCTATGCTTATGATTTTATATCTTGTCAGTAGCATCACCCAATGGAATAGAACAGATGCAAAAAACCATGTATCGCCAAGATGTTCAGAACATGAGTTTAGAACGAATCAATAAGGAAATGGCTCAGGATGCATTATGCTATGAGGGCAACTGGCGATCCTGCCCCTGGCGGGGCGCACCTCCTCGGTATTGTTGTATAGCTACTAGGGCCTGCTTTGCAGGAGAGGGGAAGATGGGAACCACTAATTAGTACATGCAAATAAAGGCGGACTTCTGCACTTTTATCATAATTGGAAACCGGAACACAGGAATAGTACTAACCTACTTCTTTGATCGTACAAATGTACTTTGTAAGTTTTTCAGCGATGATCATTCATTTTCAATAAAAACAGTACTGACAGCAATATCACTACTTTTAGATAATGAAAAAAAAAAAAAAAAAAAAAATTCATTGGAATTGGAAACATGATTAATAGTGGCAATAAAAAAATCTCAATTAAATTCATGTACTGCATAGTTTAGAACTAAAATGAAAAAATTCAATTCTAAAACTTCTGTTAGAGATGACTATAGTGCTAAAGAATAAATGGCACAGTTCATAAATTGATTAAAGCAAACTGTTAAAAATAAAAATTAACTGTTGCCATTAACAGTAGCATTTAATTGTTAAAAATTAATTACTATGATGCAAAGAAGTAGATATAGCAAGCATCTACAATGCCAAAGAGATTGAATAACAGGTATGTATAACATATATGTGTGCAGTTTTTACTGCTACCAATTTAGTTTTGGCCTTAAAATGAGATCTGTTTCTTCACTCTATGGTGATTCTACAACCTCATTATTTGCATGGGTAGGTAACTAATGTGTAGGTAATTCCATATTGATATTCCAGGTAGTGGAATATGATTCTAGCAAAAAGTATACTTTCAAAGATTCTTGCAAAACATTTCAAATATTTCAGATATTCAATTACAGCTTGTCCAATCAGTCTTTCAGCCTGTGTTCCTGTACAAACTTAAAGCGAACCGAATAAAAGAGAAGAAGAGAAGTAGATAAGGAAAAATCAAGCCTACACCGTAAAATTTTTAAGCTTTCATTATCAAATAATAAATAACGTTGCATTAAACCTACGATACTTTAAAGTGAATAATTTTTCATACATCTATGCTCTCAAGGTACAATAAACATCTGTCGAGATACCTTGCCATTTAGGCATTTTAAATCTTTGCTAGTAAATTCCAATGGGATTGATTGTTTATTTTATTAGAAATTAGTTAAAGACTCGAGAAGTGCACAACCTTGTATATGTAATACTCAGTGATTATGAGTAGAAACAGAAATAATTGAATTTGCAAGAGAAAAGATCTGCGATGTTTAAACGTTTTAGAGTGTTACACATATATGATACAAAATTTGTCTATTAAATTTATAATTGTTCAATTATGGTACATAAGTTATAAAAGTATACTCATCCAAAGGAACTCGAAGTAATTTGAAGAGCTTTTTAATCATAGATAATTTACAAATAGTGATGTAAAAATTATTTTCATTGATTTTGATTTTCAGTAGACAAAAGTATTTACCGTTGAATTCTGGAATCCTTGTCCAGAATGTAGATTTCCCGACTGTGCCCTTGCTGAAATTTGGGAAGTTGCTAGCATTATTCAGGGTTTCTCTTTCGATTAATTGGTTGGATTATTTTCAGCAAATAATTACGAACGAATAAAAATCAATAACCACACAGGTACTCGAATATTCAATAAATCAAAGGCTATTGTTGTCGGATCTATGTAAAGTCGCGAATGTTATACAATCGGATCTGTACTGTGTAGTATTTGAGTGACTAGATCTACAGCGAGGGTTGAGCGTCACTTCGAGCTCAGACATTTACTCAAAAAGACAAATTTGGCGTCATCCATTTTGTAGTATGCCGCTCAGATTCGGCAAAAAGAAACTACCAAGAATGACTTACCATTTGGGTAATTACCCTGACTATTCCTGCTCCTGGTATACATTGCGGAATTGATGTTTAGTGTTTGTTGTTTAGTCGTAAACTACCCACAATAACTTATTGTAAACGGTAAATAATATCACATCTAATTCCAATTCCACGGGTAATGGCGTCTTGTCGCAACCGCAGCGTCAATATCTGCAGTGACTGGCAGTGACTGCAAGTAACTGTGGAAGTGTGGAAATTGGAATACCTATGGTTGTAGATCAACAGAGAAGGGAAGTCGGGTGAAGTAAAATGTTACCCAAATGACGAATAGTTAGATATTCGGAAGTACACTGCTAATCTCAACAATACTTATTTGGTGATAAATATAACGAACTATGATCTGTTTATGAAGAATTTTCGCAGAGAATACATTTTCAAAAAATAAAAATTTTAGGCACCGCACGCAGATTGTAGATTTTACTATTGTGATTTCGGACAGTCCATGCCATTTTATTATTTCCAGATCAAATGAAAAAGTATTTGATTGTTTGAATTTAGAATTTCGCAAAGAACGGGGTTGTTAGGCTTTTTTTGCGTTTGAGATACGTTGGTTTCGATATTTGGATATTATATGCGTCAACGTCGGGTGCATTCCGAAACTAGCTGGCAGTGCTGAAAACTCCCTAGGACAGAGACAGAACTAGTCACAAAATCCGCAGCGCAAAAGAGATAAGAGATTGCTGATAGCACTGGGAGCTAATTTCGGAACGCAACCGAAATAATCTACCTTCGGGTATCCCCGTAAAGATTCGCGAGGAGTAGTCGGAGTAGTCAATAGATCGATTATCGCAGACGGCTATATCGACTGATCAGCTGATTCGATAAAGGTCGACGCGCGATGCGCAAAGGTCTAATGCAAAGAGGGCGCAAAGGTTAGGAAAGCGAGGTCTGCTGAGCTAAGTGGAGTGAAGCAGCAAGCGAGCAAGATGCTGCCGTTGGAATGTAAAATGTGTTGACCTCGCGCGGATAAAGAAACGGTGTTTAAAGCGTATTATGGCATCCGTGTTATCCGGAAAAGGATACATGGATGCGGGGAACACTCAGAAGGGCCTTCGTAAGTATTTCGATCAGATCCATGTTTGATAATCCACGGCTCATCCGATGCTGACCGAGATAGAGTACATGCGTACGCTTTGGTGGGGGACACGAAATTAGTTGATTACGCTGATTGCTACGCTATTTCACACACACGTTTGAACAATAACAAATTCGCGTGATCTTTTCCACTCATTTTTTACCTACGTGAATCGTCCTCGTTTTCCAAAAACCCTATCTGATGCTGTGTTTTTCTGCCAGGAGTTGTGCATAATGTTCAGTGACATGCTTATTTATCAGTTATGTGTTACTATGGGACAGACCTTTGTTACACAAGCATTCGTGTAAATTTATGCCTGCGTCATTATTGTCATTAGCTGTCAATTGTGCTGGTTTTATTACTCGTACCTCTTAAATTCGATCGAAAATCTTAATGAAAATCAATTGAATTTTCCAGCAGCCCCAGGGGCTGGTGGTAGCCCGGCGGTGGACAAGGGAAAAGAATGGCAAATGGAGCTCCTTATGGAGAAGCTTCGTTCAAAGGCTGCTTCCTTCAAATCCTTCGTTGAAATTGCCAAGAATCTGCGGATGGCCATGCTGGTAGGTTTAATTCCACTCGATGTTAGTTTTTAATGAAAACGTCTTCGTCTCTGAAGATTAATTTAATTGTACCTACCATATTCACAGGATAAAAGATTCGCCCTTGATAGTGTTGAAAAAAATCAACTACAGAAATGCCTCGATACTTTGCAACATTCCATAAAGGTCACATCTTTGCAGTCTATGGTAGAGCGACTAGAAAGTCTGACGAGGCAGTTAGGGTAAGTGGTTCTCCAAATTTCTCGTGTGACATCTTCATAGATTTTCAATCCTTGCAAAACTTAACCAATGTGCTGCTATTTCGGAATTTTATACTCATCGTATTTTGAACGTTTTATTTCAGACTCAAATTCATGTTGGGGACTTCTGGTACACAACTGTTTATATCATCGGATATGTTTTATCTTGAAGTTCTTTTGGAATCAACTGGTGCTGTCAAAGATGTAAAAATTCATCATGAAGGGAAAAACGAGCAGCAGGTACAAATTTGTTTTAGTAGTTAAAATTAATCTCTTATGACATATCTTAATGAAAAAGAGTTATCTGAACTAGATCTAATGCTGCGAAAAGTAATAAAGATAAACATAATTCGACAGAGTTGCGAAGAATTGGTCACCTGTTTGTCCCGAGGAGATTTTGTTGACTTTACGGCTCAACTGGAAGGATTGGCCTCTATCTATCAGCTCAATGCTGAAAAAAAAGTCAAATGCAAGGCTTTCAGTGCTTTGCAGTCCCTCGAAGCAGACTTGGGTATCCTGGCCCAATTACAGACCTTTATGAAGGAACCTTTCAATCTTGTACACAAAAGCCCTGTTGGTTAGTGTTTATTTTATTGTTTACCTATTCTTATACTAGATTAAACATCCCATTTTATTAATTCAGGAATTTTGGAGAGGAGAAAAGGAGGCCACGCAATGAAACTAACTTATTTCGTTTCACCATACGACCTAATTGACCAGGGAAATCGAAGCTGTGATATCCTCAGCTCTGAGGCTATTATCTCCCGGAAAATTGGTCATTCTGTCACAGTTTGTATGGAAGGTTCGACGGCTCATAAGCTACCGACCTCCAGTATCATCACTGTTAATCAAACACCGGCTGGAAAAAGGTTAGACTACTTTAAAGACATAGTTTTCATACGAATAGCGATTACATCACTGTCTCCGCACACGCCTAATTCAACAAATTGTCGACATGAATTTAACTTAACACTTGATTTTCTTCCTCATTCTGTAGCACTCCGTCATACGCTCTATTAACTGGAACAAATTCTTCAATGTTACCTGCTTGTTTCACTTTGAAATTGGCGAAAAAGATGCCAATGTGCCTGGAATTAGTTCACAGAATACAGAAAGTGACGGAACTAGAATGTGGTGATATTTCATCTCCGCATCCGTTATTAAGTCTAGTAGTACAACACGCAAGCGATGGTCGACTGGATTGTCACAATAACAAAGGCCTTTTTGTGGTGAGTTCAAAATGATCCGTAGTCAAACAGATTTTTTGTGAAATCATAAAACTTTCTCTAAACTCGTCGTTACTCGTGAATACGATCCATTTTACATATTATGCCATGTTCATCCAGTATTTTGTTAACAGACGTTACCGGATCAGCAGCATTGCTATTTCATGACAGAAAACCGGAATATGGAAGGGGTGCTGGTCAGCAGCATTCCATTTACGCATCCTGCCCACGTTCCCCAGATCCTGGTGTACCTCAGGCAGCAGGCACTTTTCAATTCGTTACTTGCAAGCTGCGTTAGACCGATGGCACGGCAAGACCCTGAACACACGGTGATGTTTGAGGTCAGTGCTTTATCTTGGCAACATCTTTCGGTCAGCCTTGAGCACCCCTTTGAAGAAACAATGGCAACTGCAGAACTCGATCTCTCGGACATATCAAGCTTGAAATGTAAATTATACGGAGTTAGCATGAACAACAGCGAGTCTTCGTCAGAACTGGCTGGTAAAGTGTTGCAGAAATGCCTTAGCATCCCTGTAACAATGAGAACGTTGATAAAGACTTGGGAGGGTAGGAATCCTGCTAATTCTAACGCAATGAATAGCAATGGCGGTAATTATAATATTAATCTCGGTCCTGGCAGAGACCAAAATGGACACAGTGGTACGGGTATGCCAGATTTCAACAGTGGAGATGTAAAGATCAAGCAAGAACCGGGATTGAACGGTAGCGGAGGTATCGGTAGGCAACAATCGTCGCAGCAGTCTTTTTTAGAAGCCGGAACGGAGAATAGTATCGGTTTTCCGTCTTTTTCCGGCCATTCCGATACAACCACTGCTATGTTAAATCCTCTGCAACTTGGGGCGCTTCTTGGTCAAGCTAAAAACTCTGCAGGTTTGATTAATCCGTTAGTAGAGCGACCTTCTAAGAAAGCGAGAAAAAGAAAAACAGCTGACGGGCTGTGGAGAAGTCCGAAGAGGAAAGGTGAGGAGATGAGCGAAATCCTCTTGGAAAGTTCTAGTTCTGATTCGACACCTTTAGGCACACTTACTAGTAGAGATAATCCAAACGAGCTTAGAACTCCCACACCAACTTCCGCTGCTAGTCTTGCGAGTGGTCTCGATTTGTCTAATCTAGACCCTGCTGATATTTTAGGGACTGATAAAAGCTCAGATTATGATATGGAGAACGAAAGTGAAATCGTTGAAGTTCACGACTTGCAAGATGTCGAGGAACTATTGAAGCGGGAGAGAAAGTCTAAGAAACGCGAAGACAAGAAGAGCCCTAATATATTTGAGGACAATAAAAATTTGGTTCCACCGTCAGTTAGTATAACGCCTATTTCCAGCAGCGGAATTGCACAATCATCAAATTATAATTCTGTATTGACAGGAATGGGGCTAGAAAGGCGACCCGGCATTGAGATTATACCTATAGCTTCGTCTCCGCAAACTAGCCTTCCTAGCTCGATCACCATCACTCCGATTGCCGGTCCGGCTTCAAAAAACTTGACAGATGAGCGTAGGGACAGGAAGAGTTCAAAAAATAAGACAGAGGATAAAAATAAACTAGAGAAGAAGAGAAAACGGAAGAGAGAAGACAGTCCTATGGGACCTCCCGACAAGCTACCGTTGAAGCCAGATCCTCTGTCAAAACCTGTTTCGGTGAGTATTAAACCTACCGAATCTCCTCCAAATCTGACAACAAGACCTTCGTCACCTGCAGCTACGCTCAGAAAATTTAGTCCGTCTCCTACGCATACTAGTCCGTTAGCTCTTGTTGGAAAGTCGAGCCCTACCCTAAAGCAACCTGTTAACAAACCAATACAAAGTCCCAAACATTCACCTGTTTACAATAGCCCTAAACATACGACGATACCGGCGAGTGTCAGCCCAAAACATGGTACTTCATCACCAAAACACGGGAGCTCAGCCAGTGCCGGAAAACCCAGCATGTCAGCTTTAAAATCTGCAGCTAATTCACCATCAAGCAAGAGTAGCGACGGTATGCCAAAAGCAAAGTCTTCTAATAAAGATTCCAATAGAGATAAAGAGAGGAAAGCATCCTCTCTGACTTTTAGCGGGTCGGGTCACCAGAGTCCAAAAATGAAATCGTCTAGCGCAAAGTTAAAACAATTGGATTTAAATCCTAGCGCCGAGACTCCTCCGTCTCTACCGAGCAGTGGAGGCAGCACGCCTCCCTCTGGTGGCTCGGATATTGGAAAATCAGCTACTGCTCAACAGCAAGCGAGGAATAGAAAAGGCTCACTTAGTGCCGTTATTGACAAACTTAAGAATGCCCAACATTGTACAGAGGATGGTAACGGGGGGTCTAAGGGTAGTCAAAAGGATCGAGTTAGTTCTAATAAAGTTGGTGAGGGTAAAAGCGGAAGCAAAACACCTGTGGATACTAAAAATCCAGCTGAATACATGGTAAAACATAGTTCTGAAATGAAAATCACGATCAATAAAAAAGGGACAAAAGACTCTAAGTCTAGTCCAAATCTCAAATCTTCATCAGGATCTTCCTCCAGCTCCGGCAATGGGTCACCAAAGACACATACTGGTCTTAAACCAGGAGTGAATTCGGGCCCTGCGTCTAAGAAACCACAGCAACAAGTCCCCCCGAAATTGCCTGGCAGTTCAGGATCTGGGAACAGCAGCAACAAAGCGAATCTTGCTGGTCAAAAAGTGCCTTCTGTTCAAAAATCCGCTTCTGGATCTAACTCAGGATCTAGTGGTTTACTAGCAAAGGGTATTTCAGCGAAGTCGTCTGGTTCCCCCAAGATGAATAGCTCAGGTGCAACAGACCTGAGTCGTAACAGGGAAAAACCTAGACCACCAAAATCTGGGGAGAAGAATATTTTTGGTTCTAAAAGTTCAGACGTTAGAAAAACCTCCAGCCCATCGGCATTGCGGGAAGAGAGCGAGAGCGAAAGAGCTTTTAAACTATTGGCAGCACATGCATCAATGTCAAATCTACCTAATCTACCGCCTCAACTTGTTGTCGAGGGACTGATGAAACAACTGGATACCAAATTTCAGATACCAAAATTGTCTGCGCGTACTAACACAGATGTAGATAAAAAACCAGTCGACAAACTGTCGATATCAGATACTAGTAATAATAGAGCTGACGTAAGCAAACTGTTAGATAGTAAACCAGATACTGCGAAAACCCAAGCTGTTTCTCTGTCCAATGCAAAGCCAACGGACGATAGAAGGGAGGTTCAATCAAAGCCAGATAACTTGTGCACTGCTTTGATGCCTGTTAATATTGCAAACAGCAGTCCAAGCTTGATTATGCCTCCGCCCACTGTCAGTCCTCATGATTCTGACGTTCCGACTAATTTGTCTATGCAGCCAGCAGATACTGAATCCAGAGAGATTAAAGAGATTGCTAACAGACCGTCGCAGTTTCTCAACTGTGCTCCATTGAATGCTGCCAGCAAAGATGACACTGTATCAAAAACCGATCCCATATCGACACAAAAATCTTATCCTCTAACAAACAGCGGTACTGAGAGTCTCAATTTGAGCACCAAACCGGCGGATGCCGCGTTGAATAAGTACAAAGAGGAGAAAAAGCCAGGGAGCGTCTCAATTGATACCACCATAAAACCGCCACCATCCTCTCAAGAGGCTGCTGAAATGCTGCTGGACTTTTCTACACCTAAAGAAGTACCGAAGTTGACTACTGTCCCTGAAAGAGCTATGGCGCAAGCTGCTCCTGTACGAAGGAACACACCGCCACCTCCACCTCCCACCTTTCCTCCAAGTCCATCAGTCAGTGTTCATATTGTAAAAAGTCCTGCTCCTTCTCCAAGAGTTATACCGCCTTCTCCTCACTCCGCCTCTCCCTGTATAACCGACGACGAGTTAATGGACGAAGCACTTGTCGGTATAGGCAAATGAAGGTTACTTAAAATTTAGCTACTTAATTATTACTCACGGATATTCTGGTCCAGATTAAAGATTTAACCAATATAGAGCAGGTCCTCTTTCACAGTTAGAATTCTCAAGTGCTGAATGATTAATAGGTAATCTATTTCTTGAAAATAAATTTACAAATTTTATTTATTTTTTTTTTTTTTTACTAAAGAATCATTCTCTATAATTTTTAAATAATCTGTGACCAAAGTGCACTTGCATAGGTATTGACGTAAAGAGCTCCCTTTACATTGAAGTTTTGCAATTCGGACGCAGAATTCTCCCATTATTCTCCTAGACAATCATTTTCGGAATCTATGTCTGCGGCAAATAAGTCATCAAGTGCCAGTGTTGAAAGGAACTACGATTGTCTTAAGCCCATCGATAGAATTGTATCGTCAAATGGTGAAAGTCTCCGCTTGCCATGTAAATTTAGAATCGAAACTAACTGATTTTCAAATAGTATTTGGATCAGGTATTACCAGATACTGCTGGACAGAAAAATGGAAGTCAATCATTTATTTTAGCTGAAAAATTTCAGCAAAGCTTTTCATTTGTAGCTAAGGTGTGTGTGCGTACGTGTATTTGTGTGTGCGTGTGTGTGTGTGTGTGTATGTATGTGTATGTATACCTATCTCGCCAACTCATATATATACACATCACAGGCTCACATAAAATCAAGAATCGATATTCGATATTAGCTTTAAGTAATCAAGTGCTGCCATAATGGTAATTATGAATTAACGAAGTGAAATAAAATGAAACACTAATTGTTATTCCGAGAAAGACATTGTATGGGGAAAAGATGATGAATAATTCTGATTAATTGTAATTTAAGAGTAATTTAATGACTGGTACAAACGTAATATTTGCACAGACACATATTGGCGTGAGAAGTAAAGTGGTTGGGTATGGAATGTAGACCAGACTTTTATTGGTTGGACCACATTCTACTCATCATGATATAATACGAAAATATAATAATGTTGAATTGTACAGTATCATTGAAAAAAGAATACCAATTTTCTGTTAAAGCAATAAAAACCACGAGATGAAGGATATTTTATTAAACATAATAGAGGAAAGGGGGGTAACAATAAGAAAATAGAATTATAACTTATGTTTACAATATTATTATTTATTTTTTATTAAATGCACCATTCATGTCATAACAATAATAAGATTAACATTTAGTCATTCATGATGCACGATTTGTAAATATGGAGACATTGAAATTCATTACCATTAGTAGTATCATATATGTTGATTAATTTATTAGTACTACCTTATGTAATTAGCTTATCTCGCTTCATCTGCGGACTTATTATTATTTTCCTTTTTTATTTACCTCAATTTAGGATTCATTTAAAATATGCCGTTAATGTTAATCAAGTGAACAATAATTCTCATCTCTTGGTTTTTGTCTTCTGATGGTTGAGAATGCAAAACGAAATACAAAGAAACTAACGAAAAGAAAAAAATACAACTTATACAGTATGTAAATCGTAAATTATATTGTATAGAGAAGAGGTTCTATTGTATCAATAATGAGTATAAGAAATGTATGTATAAGACTTGATAATAAATGTTGTTGTTAAGCCTTACTTCTGGTAAAAAAAAAAAAAGAAACACTCGTTGCATTGAGATAATTTTGAATGAGAAATGTAATCAAGTGGGGTATAACTAATTTCGATGAGAATAAGTAGGTATATAATACATATAACGAGTACAGTGTTACATTTTGATAGATTTATTTGTCAAATACAATAGCTTTTGTACCTTACAGTTTGTTATGTTAATTTTTTTGTAGAAATCTATACTTACAAACCTATACATATAATTACTAACTATATCGGCTTAAAAAAAAAAAGTACGGAAAAATGAAACAGACAGAAATGCCAATTATGATTATTGCAAATATATTTCCAGTAACATAACTATTCCCATACACTATAAATATGTTTTATCATATGTATCATTCCCGTTCTGTATATTTATACATGGCTTTCTCCAGCTTAGGTATAACAGTCTTTACAATTTCGTGAAGCTTACAACTAAAACCAATTGATTTAAAAAAAAGAAGATCTAATCGAAATATAGATAAATCCAATAAGAACTATCAATTACGACGTAGTTATTGTTTCTGGAGAAAACTTCAATCTCTATAACTTACTACTAGCTTATATTAGGTATAGATATAATTGTATTTTATCTAAAGCGATAGCAGCGGCATTATTATATTCTCAGATTCTGATCAGCCAAGACCGTACTATTCCTTTTGAAATATCTCAACACTTCAAGAATTAAGAATTAGATAAGCCATGACAAGTCCAACTTCTCGGTATAAATAAATCGAAAAACTCGTCTTGGTAAGGCGGACAATTAATCCTAGCGTAATACTCCATTGAATATAAACTCAGTATCATTCCGGTACCCATGCACAACGTTAACCACATGAAAACGTTCCCTCCAGCTTGTTCATTTTTTCGGGTCAGAAATACTAATATTAAACCGATACCACCGAACATTACTAACAATACCGGGTAAAAGAATCTGAACGTGAATGCTAATATGTATTCGTGGAAAACTGCCGATACTGAAAAGACCATCAATGTTGAAAGCATCTTGTTTCTCGGAGCAACTATTTCATACATATCTTTGTATATGTATGTGTACAACCAGTCGTGCACTACGACATTCCAAGTACGGTAATACGCGCCGTACGACGTTGAGTTCCACCAATCCTGTTGGGGAAAAAAGGTGGTGTGATATTATTTAAGTATCGAAATTGAAATAGGACTTGCTAGAATGTGCAGCAATGACTCAATGGATTATAAATTTTTCACGCGAAGCAGCTCAGTCAGCTTAAAATTGAATGAAAACAGGTTTTTCAAACCAATCTGCCAATTTCATTACGGATTCAAACTCTGGCGCAATGAATCAACATGGCCGACTTTGATCACACGCCACTTGCGATTAAATTTCGACTATATATTCATTTTCAGTTCTCAACAGTAATCGCGGGGTATTTCATGTGAAATCAAACGATGGCAAGAGTGGTTTTATCGCAACTTCACCCTTAATGATACTCTAGAGTTCCAAAAACTCGGCTCGTGAAATACAATCGCGAAACATATGATACTCTGTAATACGCCTAAATGCCTACCTTGTAGAACATTCTGTCGGCAAATCGCAGCAGTTCTGCAGAGGCGTTCATCCAGGAATGAAGTAAGCAGTAAAAACCGCAAAGGAACGCCAATGTTCCTGGCATCATCGTCCCAAACACGCTCAGCACTAATGCTCGCGGTTCGAGTGGACTTGCGCCGAATTGCCTAAAAACTGGTATCAAAAGACGTTCGAATATAAATGCCATGTAGAACACGACCAGTATGACTTCCGTGTAACTCCAAACTACGACTCGCCATCGAATTACTTTCGTCCTGAAAATGAAAAATATGATATTATGGCTCACGGTAGTTGCATTAAAGAATCGAAGTTGATTATTTAGCTGTAAAACGACCATTTACCGTGGATAATCGTCCCGATATATCAACGTCGGACAAAATAAGTAATACAAAAACTTTGTGAATCCAGGACAGATTGTTGCGATTGTCTGTTCCGTGTGTGGTTTGTAGTTTAAAGTACGCGGTGCTGCACTTCTCACAAACGCGTGCGTTTTCATAATTAAACGAACCTGAAAATTGGTACATTCGTGAAATTATCATCAACTTCTGTGCATGCAATATGCGTCGTTTTCATTAATCCAACTTGCCACTTGAATATTTTGACCTGCGGTAATCGGTGCACCGAAATGCAGTTACCACGATTAATTCGTATACTTAATTACATGTTTGGAGAGAATTAACTCTGTTGTAATCGCAAAGATAGCGTGTGCAGTTGAATTTGCGATGACATATAAAGATTATTGAATGGATAATGGAGTGGCGGGTTAAACAGTACAGTACGTTAAGTATGTGATGCGTAGTGTGGTGGAGTTTTATAAAATAAAAATTTGATAACTACACCTGTTCCATTAGTACAGCAACACTGGATGCTGATGGCAGATCTTCTATAAGCAATGACTTTGCTGGGAATATGATGAATAAAATCTGATAGATGATTAAAGCGATCAACCAGCTATAATCCCACATCTTTAATTGAATAGCTGTAAGAAGAGAAAGAAAGATGGGAAAAAGAACAAATACACAATTAGAATTTTCGTTAGGTTGCGTTAATAATTCTTTATACTAATTGCATATCAGATGAAAATTTGAAAATAAACACATATCTCGCGGCATGAAGCGTAAATATGTAATTTGTACATACATACATTTTGGCGCAATATGAATCCGTTGATGAGCCCAAGTATTGAAGGCGACGTAAACTCCAAACGTTGAAACCATCATACCGGACCATATCCAAAGTACTTTATCAAATTTACCAAAAGCCGTCATTATCGTGGATATCCCAAAATTAGTTCTGGAAAGAAAAAAAAAAAGATTACAAACCACCTAAAGTCTTTCATCCTCATTGCATCAGTCGTTTTATAATATATATTTGAACCAGTAATGGTATTATTTGGAAAAAAATATATCAACAATTACACGTATGTACTACAAATGATCGAAATTTTTTGATTCGAGGATCTATAACCGTGAGATCCTACAATAGGTCGCATTTATACTTCATGTACTTACGAACCGGTATCCACGATGTCATAGACTGCAGTGTTTATGAATAGAATAATTAGAATGACTATAAATATGTGATAAATTGTTTTTATATGTTTGATTTTAAATAAGTCTGTGAGTAAAGAATTCCTCATTAAAAATTTCTTCTCCGGTAAGGATCCATCATTCAACGATTTTCTGCAAACAAAGATAGTAACAGTGCATACATTAACCACTATAGATCCAAAAAATCCATTGATATATGGTTAGCACAGTATAAGGTAACTTGATACAGGTAATGTAATAGTTTGAGGATTAATATCTCCAACTCACTGCCTGTTACTATATTTTGTTGTCTCCTGAAATAAATCGTCCGCCTGTTTCCCAGGCTGCATTTCCTCCAATTGCTGCAAAACTTCGGACATCATCAGCTTGATTTGATTGCCGACTTGTTCCATAACATCACTTTCCATTTGCTGCAAGTAAAATAATATACTTTTATTAAGCATATCGTATTATTATACATCCACGCACTGTGATCTCGCGGTTAAAACTCGTTTCGCATTTTTGCATTTACCGGAGGGTCATATATATGTAAGCCTGGGTCGATAGGACATGATCTTTAGTGGTTTAATGTGTGCCTTTTTCATTTCTTTCTCTTCAAACGGTAATAACATCTCGGTTCTTATATACTATAGGTGGTGAAATGTATCTACGTGCGATAGAACGAGCATCGTGCAATTATATAGGGTCGTGCAAAGTCCGACAGTGCGATAGACAATAGTGCGGTTTGCAGAGAAAACAAATAATTAAATAAGAAAAAAATATAACAGAAATGATCGTCATTCATGCGGGTCGCTTGCGTTGATCCCGGGGATGTCGTAAATACTCATCCGTCGTAATAATTTGTTTTGATTTTCATTCAGCTATAGGCGTTAGATTCTCTGATACAAAACAAAGAACTTTACCAACGTGATCGTATGTATGTATATACATACTCAGTTCTTACATCTCGCGTAAATATTCGAGTTGAGGAACTTTCATGTTGATCAATTATTCAGGGTCAGTGAAAATCCCTCAGAGTTAGGTATCGATACTAGCAATCTTCGCGATGCTACTTGCCCATCTTTCAATCTCTAAAATTATATCTAGTTCCTAAATTTTTGGCTGTATATACGTATAGGTAAAAACAGCATATAATTCTGTAAAATATCAAATTATAGGAATGATGAACGAATCACGCACCTGCATCAGATCCCGTATTTTGTCAACCGATATGCTTCGCCGAATATCATCACCGACGGCCGTGGTTTCATTAGATCTAGAAGATTTACGGTCCTCATCGGCTGTTGAGCAACAAATCAAATTAGTATAAATTCATCTCTCAGTAAACGATGAGCTGTAGCAACGAAAGTAAAAAAATTATCGCGAACACTCGACATACAATCAGACTAATTGTATTAACTGGTATACGCCGCAATTACGGTGTGATATAACTCATAAACAAAGTAAAAGTACGCAGTGCTGATCATCGTTAGACATGGAAAGAACAAGAACAAGAAAAAAAAACAACAAAAAAAAACAACAACTCACGATCAATTTTTTGGAGGGCTTCTTTCGTCCGCGTGATATTAACCGCAGCGTTTCGACGCCTGTGAGGAAGGTCTTCGGGCAGTTTATCATCTGCAGCGACTTGAGGGTTCACTATACTTTCTTCCATGTCGTGAAGAGGGCCGTTGGTGCAATGCATCATGATCGATGATCTACTATACTAGTAATAAATATCACTCGGACATAGTGATTCGTGCGTCTGATGGTGGCCGCAAGTAGATGCGTGAACAGATACAGATAAGCTACCGCGATATATTGAAGCCGATGACTACGGGTGTGATTAGAAGTTAGAAGCCGGGGCCCAACGAGACCATCCTCGGCGCGCTGCTGGCTAAATTAGAGCCGTTCTATATAATGTGACGAGTGCGCTTCGTTGATCGCCGTTCAACTGATGATGATTCTGAGCTTTGTCGATGGGTGATCCTCGCTCTTAGATCCCCGCCTCGTCCACTCGCGCCTTACACCCGCGCTTATCTGGCTCGTTTGCTCTCGAGAACGAAATTATTACTAACGTGCTGGAGTACGGCGTGACACCGACAGTCCAAACAGCCGGCCGTGATATTCAAGAGCTGCAGAGCAACGGCAGACCTGTGATCACTTGCCAGTTACAATTCGCGGCTTTAAACGTACGGAGCACGATCCAATTTTCACGATAGATTTGAAGTTGGATAGTCGTGATGCTTTTATGGGCACAGATTGTGCGAAGCAATTTTTCAGTTCTCCAGCTGTGACGGAGCCGCAGTTTCATTGGAAAATGATTACTGCAATTTCGCACTGTGTCTATATTACTCACATTTCGTTACAGTCCATGTCTTCACTGATACATGCAGCCAAAGTCCCCTCGATGCATACGCACAGTTTTCTGATTGAAAAATTTCCTGTGTCATTTATATGTCGCAATTATTATATGTACGAAGATTAATTACGATCGTGATTTCCCTCGTTTACACATATGTCTGACGTTTTTATCACGTTACGTTACCGTGGACCGAATTGTGAATCACTCGTGCGAGGTAAGAATCGTGCGGATGGAAAGACCGTGAATCAGAATGGTGATAAAGATAGTTGGAATATTGTTAAACATCGTCTAGCACATGGATATGTGCACGTGGATTGACTCGAGGATTGACTTCACAATTGTATACGTATAAGATAGGAACGGAAGTACCTTCGAAGATAAAGATATCTTATCTCCTAAAAAGCCCTGTGTGGACGTAATAATATGTATCCACTATCCATTGAATGAAACTCTTTCATTCAAGGCGATACACGTTTCTTTTATGTACACAAATTCCCAATTTACCAGAAAAAGTCATTACACGATTTAATACGTTCAACGGAAAATTTGTTTGTTGAAAATGAAACTCATTCAGTATGACTTGTAAAATAAAATTTTTCAACAATTGTAGCAGTAAATATATTTTTTGAACTAATTCACTTGATTAATATACAATTTCACGTGCAATTAAGGAAATTGTACTTGTACTGTTCATTTAATTTTGAAGACTGTCGAGTTTGGAATCTTGACGGAGAACGTTATGCGTGCGCGTATTGAATCTCAAAAGTACGTGATTGTACAACTACAGGTATGTGCATGCAGGCAGTCGCTCTACAAGTAATGGAATTATAACAACACTATTATGAAGATAATCAGCTTTTCATGACAATGTATGCGACTTTCTGAATGCCACTAAGCTGGGAGTAAACATATGATAATTGCAACACGTCCCGGTCGCTGAGAAGCGACCCCAAATGCAAGATAACTTAGCAATAAGTAATAAGATATGATAATGAACAGATTTCACACATTTTATTACAGGCATGTGAACTTTTATTCAGTGATCATGTCCACAAATGCATTAATACGTATATTCAACTAAACCTGCATAAACTATACATGCTCATGGTATCTTCAGTTAAAGATTCATATTTATACATAATAATTCACATGTATATGTCATACGTATATCTACAATATTTATAGATATACCCGAATAAAAATACCCTTAATAGACATTCTTCGGGAATATTTTTACGAAGCTAGGAAAATAATTTATCAAACGCGTGATACAATCGGATTAAAGCGTAGTCCAATTGAAATGACTGCGAAATCCTGAATGTCATTTTTAAAAGTTACAAAGTATCTGCTAACGTGAATCGATTTTAATTGGTTTAGTTCAATTTAAGCACGTGACGACTGCACCTATCGGAGTTTGAGGAGGCAACCAAACATACATGGATGGACGAGAAGCTTGGGCTGCCTAATTGCGGGTAAAAAAGGTGCGTGGTCAAGTGGTCAATCTTAACAGATTGATAACCCTAGGAAAATATTCGTGACCAGTTTTCGGCAGGAGGTGGGCTCAGGTGGATCTGAGAGCATAAAAGTTTTTAGCACATACCGACTGTAGATAACACTCCGAGCATTGACTCGGAGTTGAAAAACTTGAAAAACGAAATTACTCAGTTTCCTTACACCATGGAATTAACACCATTGTATTATCTCTGTGGAGTGCGGTTACACACCAAGGTCCATAAGGACCATCCATGTACTTTTTAGTCCATGGACAAGTCTTAATACAGGGCACTACCATTACCGACGCTCACTCCGGTTCCCTAAACTCTTCAGATTTTTTTTCAATACGGAGACGCGGTAGACATCTGCGCAAACTACGAGCGTCGAATACATCGAATTTCCGGTCCAAGAGATAATGGTGAGGATTGAGTTTCCTGTTACCGCCACGCTACGAGAAAGTTGAAAGATTTGCGTTGTTTGAGTTTTCAATTTAAATTTTAGCTGAACATCAAAAGGTAAGTACCGACTGATATTGCAAATTCAAATATTTCCCCAACAATCGAGCATTAGTTCTTTCAAAATCGACCCCTAATTTAGGTGAAAATGTTTATTGCCATAATATACAGAATATCTCTTCCCCGCCACACGTGGGAGGTTAACCGATTCGCAAATCTGTAATACCTGGTTTCTTAATGCGGGATCCGCGTACAAAATTGTTCGGAGATCAATGAGACACAGATCTATTGCCTCTTTCCTCAGACACGAACTTTCACAGGGTATTTCCAGTCTTTTTCGCACTTGAAATCGATAACGCCGGCCGTTAAGATGATTCGTGGCGCCACCATTTTTAATTTTTTCTTTCAACTTTCCGCGCAAAATTTTGTCAGTTGAATTCGCGTCAATTTAAGTAATCGACTTGAGACTGCGTTTCAGAAACGGTATTCATAGTCCTTGAGCGTCCGTTAATATGTCCGTGGTCAAAATATTATTACAATAGGATTAAAACTTTTTTCATTTTCGTACGAAAATTTATTTCCATTTCTGTCAATGTTCGCAGTGAAATCCCAGAAGGACTTATCAATCGTTTTAAACTTTCGAGTCAAAAGAACAGACTCATAATGACTAAGGCAAAGTCGATGACGCCAAAAAGTCAGACCTCGACACCGAAGAGTGATTTGAAAGGGGTGAAAAACACATCTATTGGTAAGAACAAAACACCAAAATTTAAGAAAACACCAACTGGCAAGGTCGCTTTGATAAATGGCACACCCAAAGGCAAAGGTAATCAAAACACAGAGAACAACACACCCAAAGGCAAGGTGAATACACCATTAAACACTCCTAAGCACAAAGGTAACATTAAGCCTAATACTCCAAACAACAAACAGGCTTCACCTGGGAATAAGAAAAAAAGTCCTGTAGGAAAATTGCCGTTACAGAAACTTTCTGAAATTGAACAAAAAATTGTTAAAATTACCGAAGATGACGACGATGACTCTGATAATTCTGATGAGGATATCAACGAAGGTGTTGAAATAAACGAGGATGTTAGCGATGAGGAGGCTGACAGCGACTCCGAGGACGATGAAGGATCTGACGAAGATGTTGGCATCAACAATATATTGGGCAACAGTCTAGCTGAGGACTCGGATGATGATGATTCGGATTTCGACGACAATGGAGATGGGGAAGAAGGAGAGGAGGAGGAGGTTGTCAACAAAGGAGTTAAACAGTTTAAAGGACTTAAGCCAAGCATTGAGCAGAGCGACGATGCAGAAGAGGAAGAAGAGGAAGACTCTGATAGCGAGGATGATGAAGACGATTCCCTCAATGATTCTGGACCTGGATTGAAAGCCTTGTTGGGACAAAGCCTGGCAGATGATGATGACGACGAAGATTTCACTGATAATGACGAAGAGGAGGATGATGATGAGGATATCAGCGATGAAGAGGAGGATGAAGATCACACTTCGCCAATCAAAAAACAGAAAGTAGTAGCTGAGGAAAAGGATGACGAGGATGAAGAAGAGGACAGCGATGATGATGAAGAAGATGAGGATAGCGATGATGCTGAAGATGATACGGAAACTTCTAAGCTTTCATTGCTAGAAAATAATTCTGACAATGATGACGAGGAGGAAGATGACGATGAGGAAGATGATGATGAGGATTTGGCAGATGGTAAATCTTTAGATGACTCAGGTAAAGAACTCACGCCACAGGAAATTGAGGCTAGAAATAGACGGTCGATATACGTCGGCAATCTTCCAAAAGATGTGGTAAAAGAACAGTTGATAAAACTGTTCAAAAAGTTTGGACCTATTGAAGTAATCAGAATAAGGGGAGGCATTGGAAAAGATGGTAAAACTTCGAAAAAACTTTCTATTATTAAGAGAGATCAACTTCATCCAGTTGTATCCTCGTTACATGCATACATCAGATACCACGCTGAAGATGCAGCAAAGAAAGCTCTTTCAATGAACGGACACAAGTTTAATGAATTTTTCTTGAGGGTTGATTTGGTTAGCGGCGACGGTCCTAAACCTGACCAAAAAAAAGCTGTCTTCCTGGGCAATTTGCCTTTCAGTGAGTATAGTTTAAACCAAAAACATATAGAACATATAAAGAGGTCGGCCATTACTGTTTTTTTTATTTTTTTGTAACTCATTCTATTCATTGCAATGTAATTTTTTCTATTGCAGAAATTGATGACAACTCGATTTGGTCCCACTTTGAGGATTGTGGTAAAATTTTATCTGTACGAATCGTCAGAGATAAGAAAACGAAAATAGGCAAGGGCTTTGGATACATCAATTTCGAAAATTCCGACTCAGTTGCCCTAGCACTCAAGCTTAACGGCACTACTCTTCTCAATCGAGAAATCAGGGTGAATACATGCACAGATAAACCTTCGTCTCAAAAGAAACAGGGACCATTAAGTCAAAAAAGGCCTCATTCCAAACCCAATCAAGGTACTTCACCCAAAAGACGTAAGGACAACTCCAATGACCCAATTGCGTTAGCGGTGAGTATTTTTTATATATATATATATATATATCAGACAGCATCATGATTTCGTTTTCCATTTACTATGAAATCGTGTCAGTTGACATCGACTCGTATTGTTTATTGCCATAACAATATACGTATTTTGAACATAGTATAGAACCTATACTGTTGCTAAATCATGTATTTTTGCTTCAGACTCACAATAGTCAAAATGCTCAACAAAGGAAAGAGACAAAACAACAGAAGCGTTCACAAGGGGAACAACAGAGGCAAAAAGGGAATGAGCAGCCGGGCAGCAAATCAGGCAATGGTTTTCAAGGGCAGAAAGCTGATAAGAAAAAAAAACAAAAGTTCAACAAGTTTGACAAGAAAAAGAAACAGATAGCAGCTAAATTTGCTGCTAAGCCGAAATAACTTTCCACCGATGAGATATAGGCAGGAATTTAATAATATTAATTCAGTTTATTTTTATTCTCACGCCTTCATATTCCAATATACAGGAATTGCACACGTAATACGATAAACATGTGCATTAATTTCGAAAAAATTGTTCACTCAGTGATTACGGTAGATCCTATGTTACTAATGTGTTTCTGTAATTTTGTATGTGTGAGTGTGACACGTAAACTGTATATATAATGTGCTGACGAGAAAGTGTGCTTTCACATTCTGTAACATCCATTTTTTTTAATAAGAACTTATGAAAGTAACATGCCACTTGTACTCGAATTGAATCAGGGAATCCTTATGTTTTGTGATGTGCTGAACCGATTTGTCAAGTGTGGTAGGTCTAAACTGGCAGGCCTGGACAGTTCTCAAGTTGCGGACCAATTTTGGTCAAAATTCATGGTTTTTTTGTACGTTCCAAAAAACGAGAGGGTTTTCGCTTACTGAACGTAATTTTTTGTTATCAATCGGAACATTTTAGACCAGTAATAAGTTGTTCATTTTTTACGAACAATGGGTACGTATTAGGTAAATAATTGATGGATTGGTAGAGAGTAGGGACGCCGTTCAGCATATGCTCTCTGATACCAGCAAAGTTCTCATTTTTTGTATCTTTTGACCGATAGTTCTGAAAGCTATTTTCTGAATATTCAAATGTTGCTTGATGTTGCAAAATTTCCCTGCTGTTCGTCCTACGCTGTTTTTGTAGGCTTTCTCCGATCCTGGGTGTCCAATTGGTCTGGAAAGCGTAATGTGAATCGATTCCGAGACGGAGTGTTCGACTACGGAAGTCACAAAAAAAATTAGACCAAGCCCTAAGAATTTTCGGTGAAACTTTCTGTTTTCTGGGTTCCTGGGCGTCGAATTAGTCTGAAAAGCGTCATACGGATCGATTCCCAGACAAAAGATTTTTCGGCCAAAAAAAATCCAAGGCTAACCCCTTTGCATTTTTGGCGAAAATTTCGACGACTTTGAAAAGTGCTGCAATTAATTCTTTAGGGTACTATTCCGACGTGATTTTGCGAGAGGAATCGATTAATCGCAGTCCCGATACGCTGCGAGCAACACCTGCAAAGTTACAGCCGAAAAACTGCAGATTTTCATCGTCATTTCTCCGCTGCTGGTCCTAGGCTATTTTCCATGTGTTTTCTGAGTTTCTGGGGGTCGAATTAGTCTAAAAAGCGTCATACGGATCGATTCGCAGACGAAAGATTTTTCGGCCAAAAAAAATCCAAGGCTAACCCCTTTGCATTTTTGGCGAAAATTTCGACGACTTTGAAAAGTGCTGCAATTAATTCTTTAGAGTACTATTCCGACGTGATTTTGCGAGAGGAATCGATTAATCGCAGTCCCGATACGCTGCGAGCAACACCTGCAAAGTTACAGCCGAAAAACTGCAGATTTTCATCGTCATTTCTCCGCTGCTGGTCCTAGGCTATTTTTCATGTGTTTTCTGAGTTCCTGGGGGTCGAATTAGTCTAAAAAGCGTCATACGGATCGATTCGCAGACGAAAGATTTTTCGGCCAAAAAAAATCCAAGGCTAACCCCTTTGCATTTTTGGCGAAAATTTCGACGACTTTGAAAAGTGCTGCAATTAATTCTTTAGAGTACTATTCCGACGTGATTTTGCGAGAGGAATCGATTAATCGCAGTCCCGATACGCTGCGAGCAACACCTGCAAAGTTACAGCCGAAAAACTGCAGATTTTCATCGTCATTTCTCCGCTGCTGGTCCTAGGCTATTTTCCATGTGTTTTCTGAGTTTCTGGGGGTCGAATTAGTCTAAAAAGCGTCATACGGATCGATTCGCAGACGAAAGATTTTTCGGCCAAAAAAAATCCAAGGCTAACCCCTTTGCATTTTTGGCGAAAATTTCGACGACTTTGAAAAGTGCTGCAATTAATTCTTTAGAGTACTATTCCGACGTGATTTTGCGAGAGGAATCGATTAATCGCAGTCCCGATACGCTGCGAGCAACACCTGCAAAGTTACAGCCGAAAAACTGCAGATTTTCATCGTCATTTCTCCGCTGCTGGTCCTAGGCTATTTTTCATGTGTTTTCTGAGTTCCTGGGGGTCGAATTAGTCTAAAAAGCGTCATACGGATCGATTCGCAGACGAAAGATTTTTCGGTCAAAAAAAATCCAAGGCTAACCCCTTTGCATTTTTGGCGAAAATTTCGACGACTTTGAAAAGTGCTGCAATTAATTCTTTAGAGTACTATTCCGACGTGATTTTGCGAGAGGAATCGATTAATCGCAGTCCCGATACGCTGCGAGCAACACCTGCAAAGTTACAGCCGAAAAACTGCAGATTTTCATCGTCATTTCTCCGCTGCTGGTCCTAGGCTATTTTTCATGTGTTTTCTGAGTTCCTGGGGGTCGAATTAGTCTAAAAAGCGTCATACGGATCGATTCGCAGACGAAAGATTTTTCGGCCAAAAAAAATCCAAGGCTAACCCCTTTGCATTTTTGGCGAAAATTTCGACGACTTTGAAAAGTGCTGCAATTAATTCTTTAGAGTACTATTCCGACGTGATTTTGCGAGAGGAATCGATTAATCGCAGTCCCGATACGCTGCGAGCAACACCTGCAAAGTTACAGCCGAAAAACTGCAGATTTTCATCGTCATTTCTCCGCTGCTGGTCCTAGGCTATTTTTCATGTGTTTTCTGAGTTCCTGGGGGTCGAATTAGTCTAAAAAGCGTCATACGGATCGATTCGCAGACGAAAGATTTTTCGGCCAAAAAAAATCCAAGGCTAACCCCTTTGCATTTTTGGCGAAAATTTCGACGACTTTGAAAAGTGCTGCAATTAATTCTTTAGAGTACTATTCCGACGTGATTTTGCGAGAGGAATCGATTAATCGCAGTCCCGATACGCTGCGAGCAACACCTGCAAAGTTACAGCCGAAAAACTGCAGATTTTCATCGTCATTTCTCCGCTGCTGGTCCTAGGCTATTTTTCATGTGTTTTCTGAGTTCCTGGGGGTCGAATTAGTCTAAAAAGCGTCATACGGATCGATTCGCAGACGAAAGATTTTTCGGCCAAAAAAAATCCAAGGCTAACCCCTTTGCATTTTTGGCGAAAATTTCGACGACTTTGAAAAGTGCTGCAATTAATTCTTTAGAGTACTATTCCGACGTGATTTTGCGAGAGGAATCGATTAATCGCAGTCCCGATACGCTGCGAGCAACACCTGCAAAGTTACAGCCGAAAAACTGCAGATTTTCATCGTCATTTCTCCGCTGCTGGTCCTAGGCTATTTTCCATGTGTTTTCTGAGTTTCTGGGGGTCGAATTAGTCTAAAAAGCGTCATACGGATCGATTCGCAGACGAAAGATTTTTCGGCCAAAAAAAATCCAAGGCTAACCCCTTTGCATTTTTGGCGAAAATTTCGACGACTTTGAAAAGTGCTGCAATTAATTCTTTAGAGTACTATTCCGACGTGATTTTGCGAGAGGAATCGATTAATCGCAGTCCCGATACGCTGCGAGCAACACCTGCAAAGTTACAGCCGAAAAACTGCAGATTTTCATCGTCATTTCTCCGCTGCTGGTCCTAGGCTATTTTTCATGTGTTTTCTGAGTTCCTGGGGGTCGAATTGGTCTAAAAAGCGTCATACGGATCGATTCGCAGACGAAAGATTTTTCGGCCAAAAAAAATCAAAGGCTAACCCCTTTGCATTTTTGGCGAAAATTTCGACGACTTTGAAAAGTGCTGCAATTAATTCTTTAGAGTACTATTCCGACGTGATTTTGCGAGAGGAATCGATTAATCGCAGTCCCGATACGCTGCGAGCAACACCTGCAAAGTTACAGCCGAAAAACTGCAGATTTTCATCGTCATTTCTCCGCTGCTGGTCCTAGGCTATTTTTCATGTGTTTTCTGAGTTCCTGGGGGTCGAATTAGTCTAAAAAGCGTCATACGGATCGATTCGCAGACGAAAGATTTTTCGGCCAAAAAAAATCCAAGGCTAACCCCTTTGCATTTTTGGCGAAAATTTCGACGACTTTGAAAAGTGCTGCAATTAATTCTTTAGAGTACTATTCCGACGTGATTTTGCGAGAGGAATCGATTAATCGCAGTCCCGATACGCTGCGAGCAACACCTGCAAAGTTACAGCCGAAAAACTGCAGATTTTCATCGTCATTTCTCCGCTGCTGGTCCTAGGCTATTTTTCATGTGTTTTCTGAGTTCCTGGGGGTCGAATTAGTCTAAAAAGCGTCATACGGATCGATTCGCAGACGAAAGATTTTTCGGCCAAAAAAAATCCAAGGCTAACCCCTTTGCATTTTTGGCGAAAATTTCGACGACTTTGAAAAGTGCTGCAATTAATTCTTTAGAGTACTATTCCGACGTGATTTTGCGAGAGGAATCGATTAATCGCAGTCCCGATACGCTGCGAGCAACACCTGCAAAGTTACAGCCGAAAAACTGCAGATTTTCATCGTCATTTCTCCGCTGCTGGTCCTAGGCTATTTTTCATGTGTTTTCTGAGTTCCTGGGGGTCGAATTAGTCTAAAAAGCGTCATACGGATCGATTCGCAGACGAAAGATTTTTCGGCCAAAAAAAATCCAAGGCTAACCCCTTTGCATTTTTGGCGAAAATTTCGACGACTTTGAAAAGTGCTGCAATTAATTCTTTAGAGTACTATTCCGACGTGATTTTGCGAGAGGAATCGATTAATCGCAGTCCCGATACGCTGCGAGCAACACCTGCAAAGTTACAGCCGAAAAACTGCAGATTTTCATCGTCATTTCTCCGCTGCTGGTCCTAGGCTATTTTCCATGTGTTTTCTGAGTTTCTGGGGGTCGAATTAGTCTAAAAAGCGTCATACGGATCGATTCGCAGACGAAAGATTTTTCGGCCAAAAAAAATCCAAGGCTAACCCCTTTGCATTTTTGGCGAAAATTTCGACGACTTTGAAAAGTGCTGCAATTAATTCTTTAGAGTACTATTCCGACGTGATTTTGCGAGAGGAATCGATTAATCGCAGTCCCGATACGCTGCGAGCAACACCTGCAAAGTTACAGCCGAAAAACTGCAGATTTTCATCGTCATTTCTCCGCTGCTGGTCCTAGGCTATTTTTCATGTGTTTTCTGAGTTCCTGGGGGTCGAATTAGTCTAAAAAGCGTCATACGGATCGATTCGCAGACGAAAGATTTTTCGGCCAAAAAAAATCCAAGGCTAACCCCTTTGCATTTTTGGCGAAAATTTCGACGACTTTGAAAAGTGCTGCAATTAATTCTTTAGAGTACTATTCCGACGTGATTTTGCGAGAGGAATCGATTAATCGCAGTCCCGATACGCTGCGAGCAACACCTGCAAAGTTACAGCCGAAAAACTGCAGATTTTCATCGTCATTTCTCCGCTGCTGGTCCTAGGCTATTTTTCATGTGTTTTCTGAGTTCCTGGGGGTCGAATTAGTCTAAAAAGCGTCATACGGATCGATTCGCAGACGAAAGATTTTTCGGCCAAAAAAAATCCAAGGCTAACCCCTTTGCATTTTTGGCGAAAATTTCGACGACTTTGAAAAGTGCTGCAATTAATTCTTTAGAGTACTATTCCGACGTGATTTTGCGAGAGGAATCGATTAATCGCAGTCCCGATACGCTGCGAGCAACACCTGCAAAGTTACAGCCGAAAAACTGCAGATTTTCATCGTCATTTCTCCGCTGCTGGTCCTAGGCTATTTTTCATGTGTTTTCTGAGTTCCTGGGGGTCGAATTAGTCTAAAAAGCGTCATACGGATCGATTCGCAGACGAAAGATTTTTCGGCCAAAAAAAATCCAAGGCTAACCCCTTTGCATTTTTGGCGAAAATTTCGACGACTTTGAAAAGTGCTGCAATTAATTCTTTAGAGTACTATTCCGACGTGATTTTGCGAGAGGAATCGATTAATCGCAGTCCCGATACGCTGCGAGCAACAGCTGCAAAGTTACAGCCGAAAAACTGCAGATTTTCATCGTCATTTCTCCGCTGCTGGTCCTAGGCTATTTTCCATGTGTTTTCTGAGTTCCTGGGGGTCGAATTAGTCTAAAAAGCGTCATACGGATCGATTCGCAGACGAAAGATTTTTCGGCCAAAAAAAATCCAAGGCTAACCCCTTTGCATTTTTGGCGAAAATTTCGACGACTTTGAAAAGTGCTGCAATTAATTCTTTAGAGTACTATTCCGACGTGATTTTGCGAGAGGAATCGATTAATCGCAGTCCCGATACGCTGCGAGCAACACCTGCAAAGTTACAGCCGAAAAACTGCAGATTTTCATCGTCATTTCTCCGCTGCTGGTCCTAGGCTATTTTTCATGTGTTTTCTGAGTTCCTGGGGGTCGAATTAGTCTAAAAAGCGTCATACGGATCGATTCGCAGACGAAAGATTTTTCGGCCAAAAAAAATCCAAGGCTAACCCCTTTGCATTTTTGGCGAAAATTTCGACGACTTTGAAAAGTGCTGCAATTAATTCTTTAGAGTACTATTCCGACGTGATTTTGCGAGAGGAATCGATTAATCGCAGTCCCGATACGCTGCGAGCAACACCTGCAAAGTTACAGCCGAAAAACTGCAGATTTTCATCGTCATTTCTCCGCTGCTGGTCCTAGGCTATTTTTCATGTGTTTTCTGAGTTCCTGGGGGTCGAATTAGTCTAAAAAGCGTCATACGGATCGATTCGCAGACGAAAGATTTTTCGGCCAAAAAAAATCCAAGGCTAACCCCTTTGCATTTTTGGCGAAAATTTCGACGACTTTGAAAAGTGCTGCAATTAATTCTTTAGAGTACTATTCCGACGTGATTTTGCGAGAGGAATCGATTAATCGCAGTCCCGATACGCTGCGAGCAACACCTGCAAAGTTACAGCCGAAAAACTGCAGATTTTCATCGTCATTTCTCCGCTGCTGGTCCTAGGCTATTTTTCATGTGTTTTCTGAGTTCCTGGGGGTCGAATTAGTCTAAAAAGCGTCATACGGATCGATTCGCAGACGAAAGATTTTTCGGCCAAAAAAAATCCAAGGCTAACCCCTTTGCATTTTTGGCGAAAATTTCGACGACTTTGAAAAGTGCTGCAATTAATTCTTTAGAGTACTATTCCGACGTGATTTTGCGAGAGGAATCGATTAATCGCAGTCCCGATACGCTGCGAGCAACACCTGCAAAGTTACAGCCGAAAAACTGCAGATTTTCATCGTCATTTCTCCGCTGCTGGTCCTAGGCTATTTTTCATGTGTTTTCTGAGTTCCTGGGGGTCGAATTAGTCTAAAAAGCGTCATACGGATCGATTCGCAGACGAAAGATTTTTCGGCCAAAAAAAATCCAAGGCTAACCCCTTTGCATTTTTGGCGAAAATTTCGACGACTTTGAAAAGTGCTGCAATTAATTCTTTAGAGTACTATTCCGACGTGATTTTGCGAGAGGAATCGATTAATCGCAGTCCCGATACGCTGCGAGCAACACCTGCAAAGTTACAGCCGAAAAACTGCAGATTTTCATCGTCATTTCTCCGCTGCTGGTCCTAGGCTATTTTTCATGTGTTTTCTGAGTTCCTGGGGGTCGAATTAGTCTAAAAAGCGTCATACGGATCGATTCGCAGACGAAAGATTTTTCGGCCAAAAAAAATCCAAGGCTAACCCCTTTGCATTTTTGGCGAAAATTTCGACGACTTTGAAAAGTGCTGCAATTAATTCTTTAGAGTACTATTCCGACGTGATTTTGCGAGAGGAATCGATTAATCGCAGTCCCGATACGCTGCGAGCAACACCTGCAAAGTTACAGCCGAAAAACTGCAGATTTTCATCGTCATTTCTCCGCTGCTGGTCCTAGGCTATTTTTCATGTGTTTTCTGAGTTCCTGGGGGTCGAATTAGTCTAAAAAGCGTCATACGGATCGATTCGCAGACGAAAGATTTTTCGGCCAAAAAAAATCCAAGGCTAACCCCTTTGCATTTTTGGCGAAAATTTCGACGACTTTGAAAAGTGCTGCAATTAATTCTTTAGAGTACTATTCCGACGTGATTTTGCGAGAGGAATCGATTAATCGCAGTCCCGATACGCTGCGAGCAACACCTGCAAAGTTACAGCCGAAAAACTGCAGATTTTCATCGTCATTTCTCCGCTGCTGGTCCTAGGCTATTTTTCATGTGTTTTCTGAGTTCCTGGGGGTCGAATTAGTCTAAAAAGCGTCATACGGATCGATTCGCAGACGAAAGATTTTTCGGCCAAAAAAAATCCAAGGCTAACCCCTTTGCATTTTTGGCGAAAATTTCGACGACTTTGAAAAGTGCTGCAATTAATTCTTTAGAGTACTATTCCGACGTGATTTTGCGAGAGGAATCGATTAATCGCAGTCCCGATACGCTGCGAGCAACACCTGCAAAGTTACAGCCGAAAAACTGCAGATTTTCATCGTCATTTCTCCGCTGCTGGTCCTAGGCTATTTTTCATGTGTTTTCTGAGTTCCTGGGGGTCGAATTAGTCTAAAAAGCGTCATACGGATCGATTCGCAGACGAAAGATTTTTCGGCCAAAAAAAATCCAAGGCTAACCCCTTTGCATTTTTGGCGAAAATTTCGACGACTTTGAAAAGTGCTGCAATTAATTCTTTAGAGTACTATTCCGACGTGATTTTGCGAGAGGAATCGATTAATCGCAGTCCCGATACGCTGCGAGCAACACCTGCAAAGTTACAGCCGAAAAACTGCAGATTTTCATCGTCATTTCTCCGCTGCTGGTCCTAGGCTATTTTTCATGTGTTTTCTGAGTTCCTGGGGGTCGAATTAGTCTAAAAAGCGTCATACGGATCGATTCGCAGACGAAAGATTTTTCGGCCAAAAAAAATCCAAGGCTAACCCCTTTGCATTTTTGGCGAAAATTTCGACGACTTTGAAAAGTGCTGCAATTAATTCTTTAGAGTACTATTCCGACGTGATTTTGCGAGAGGAATCGATTAATCGCAGTCCCGATACGCTGCGAGCAACACCTGCAAAGTTACAGCCGAAAAACTGCAGATTTTCATCGTCATTTCTCCGCTGCTGGTCCTAGGCTATTTTTCATGTGTTTTCTGAGTTCCTGGGGGTCGAATTAGTCTAAAAAGCGTCATACGGATCGATTCGCAGACGAAAGATTTTTCGGCCAAAAAAAATCCAAGGCTAACCCCTTTGCATTTTTGGCGAAAATTTCGACGACTTTGAAAAGTGCTGCAATTAATTCTTTAGAGTACTATTCCGACGTGATTTTGCGAGAGGAATCGATTAATCGCAGTCCCGATACGCTGCGAGCAACACCTGCAAAGTTACAGCCGAAAAACTGCAGATTTTCATCGTCATTTCTCCGCTGCTGGTCCTAGGCTATTTTTCATGTGTTTTCTGAGTTCCTGGGGGTCGAATTAGTCTAAAAAGCGTCATACGGATCGATTCGCAGACGAAAGATTTTTCGGCCAAAAAAAATCCAAGGCTAACCCCTTTGCATTTTTGGCGAAAATTTCGACGACTTTGAAAAGTGCTGCAATTAATTCTTTAGAGTACTATTCCGACGTGATTTTGCGAGAGGAATCGATTAATCGCAGTCCCGATACGCTGCGAGCAACACCTGCAAAGTTACAGCCGAAAAACTGCAGATTTTCATCGTCATTTCTCCGCTGCTGGTCCTAGGCTATTTTTCATGTGTTTTCTGAGTTCCTGGGGGTCGAATTAGTCTAAAAAGCGTCATACGGATCGATTCGCAGACGAAAGATTTTTCGGCCAAAAAAAATCCAAGGCTAACCCCTTTGCATTTTTGGCGAAAATTTCGACGACTTTGAAAAGTGCTGCAATTAATTCTTTAGAGTACTATTCCGACGTGATTTTGCGAGAGGAATCGATTAATCGCAGTCCCGATACGCTGCGAGCAACACCTGCAAAGTTACAGCCGAAAAACTGCAGATTTTCATCGTCATTTCTCCGCTGCTGGTCCTAGGCTATTTTTCATGTGTTTTCTGAGTTCCTGGGGGTCGAATTAGTCTAAAAAGCGTCATACGGATCGATTCGCAGACGAAAGATTTTTCGGCCAAAAAAAATCCAAGGCTAACCCCTTTGCATTTTTGGCGAAAATTTCGACGACTTTGAAAAGTGCTGCAATTAATTCTTTAGAGTACTATTCCGACGTGATTTTGCGAGAGGAATCGATTAATCGCAGTCCCGATACGCTGCGAGCAACACCTGCAAAGTTACAGCCGAAAAACTGCAGATTTTCATCGTCATTTCTCCGCTGCTGGTCCTAGGCTATTTTTCATGTGTTTTCTGAGTTTCTGGGGGTCGAATTAGTCTAAAAAGCGTCATACGGATCGATTCGCAGACGAAAGATTTTTCGGCCAAAAAAAATCCAAGGCTAACCCCTTTGCATTTTTGGCGAAAATTTCGACGACTTTGAAAAGTGCTGCAATTAATTCTTTAGAGTACTATTCCGACGTGATTTTGCGAGAGGAATCGATTAATCGCAGTCCCGATACGCTGCGAGCAACACCTGCAAAGTTACAGCCGAAAAACTGCAGATTTTCATCGTCATTTCTC